>NC_081408.1:705224969-705472882 GCF_030272615.1 Cryptomeria japonica
CAAGTTTTTCCTCATTATCATCCTTTTCAGGTTCTAATCTACTTGTACCTTTAGACTTATTTGACAAATCAACCACCTTCACATTAGCACTTTCAACAATTTTCCTAGTTCTCTTATTGTAACATTTATATATTCTTAGAGGAGTAACCAAGAAAAATACCTTCATCAGATTTTGTTGGCATTTTGGAGGAATTGATTATGTGTTGCATTGATGTTTTTTAATTGATGTCAACACTAGTTGTTATGGTTGGTTACTGACAGAAGATCTAATGTTACCGACAGAGGAGACTATCTGTTGGACACTTTCGGCATGTTTGGATCAATGGAATGTGTTTGGTTACATGTGGTACATGCTTCTGGAGCATGTCTTGGTTAGATGGTATTGACTTGGTAATCATATGATATCATACACTTATAAACCCTTACCAGCATAGGTTTAAGGCTCTATTGGTAGACATTTCATTGAGAATTCTTGACAAGATGCATAAGTGGTGTTGGTGCGGCTTTCAAGATGCTAAAGATGTTCTTTGATTGTGCTTCAATCAGTTGGAGACATTGCTTTGGTGTGGTGGACTCATAATAGGTCTGATGCCTATCTAGGTTATGGATCGGTACCATGTTAACGTGTTTTCTACATGTTACAAGGATGTTTTATGGATTGGTCAATATTGTTTTGGTCTAAAGCTGATATGGAATATCATTGTAATATGGATATATGTAATGATCTTATTGTAATATCTTTTAGGTGCCCGACCTAATGGGTTTAGGTTTAGGGTTGGTATAAATCAATGTAAGATCTCATTGTAGATTAGGTATCATGGTCATAAATTATAATATCATATGCAAAGGAGTTTAGGTTGATCATTAAGGATCAAATAAGGATTAATGAAGAGGTCAAAGGCCTCTGGTATTGAGCTTAACTGAGACTGTAATCAGACATGGTAGATACTATCTCTAGTAGTTCATTCTACTGGATTGTTGTTCAAATATCTTGAGGTGGTTTTAACCTCTATAGTCAGTGATACTCTTTTGTAATGAGTAGTGTGCTCTAGGCAGTGTGCCTTTCTGCATGTGCAGGCCCCTCATTGTAATAGATACTTTCTATAGAAGTATCATCTGATCGTGGGTAGGCTTCCCACTGTGGTTTTTCCCTTTACCATTTTTTCCATGTACAAATCTTGGTGTTATGTGGTATGGTTGCATTGCATTGATTATCTGTTTATTATTAAGTTGCATTGTTTACCGGTATCTGTGTCTACTAGAATCTGTTTCTGCTTTACCGATATTTAAATGTTTATGTGCTCTGGTTTACGGTTGTAATGTGAATTAATTGTTGTAATATGTTAACAAATGATTCACCCCCCCTCTCAGTTGTTCACCTATTATTCTAACAATTAGTATCAAAGAATTGGTCCTCTTTTGTAGAAGCTTAACCACTTTAGGTAGATCCTATGGCAACTAATCCACCAGCAACTATCTTTAGAAGAGAAATCCCTAAGCTTGATGAAACAAATTATGGGATATGGAAGATCCGAATGGAGACTCATCTTAGATGTCTTGGCAAGGATATTTGGGAGATCACTAAGAAAGGTTATACACCTTATAATCCAACATCTGGAAATCCTGCTCTTGTAGACTTGGATAAGAATATTGAGATTGAGTGTAGAGCTAGACAAGCCCTCCTATGTGCACTTACTAATCAACAGATCATGGGATTAACTGATAAATCATCTACAAAGGTTATGTGGAATAAAATGCAAACTCTAAATGAAGGTGACCCTACTGTCAAAATTTCTAAACTTGATGGCTACTAGGTGAGATATGAAAAATTGAAGATGGATGACAATGAAAGAATTGCTACATTTATGGAGAGAGGAAATGAGATTGTTATGGGAATTTAATGTTGTGGAGGATCTCTAAGTGAAGATGAAATAGTTTTCAAAGTCTTGAGAGCCCTTCCACTGGATTACAAGATGAAGGCAACTGCAATTAATGAGTTGAGAACAATAGAAAATACTTTAGTTAATAGAGACATTTTGATTGGGAAGTTATCTGCTTTTGAGCTTGAAGAATTTGGACATTCTGGAGCTGCAAAATCTAAACTTGCTTTTCATGCATCATCATCATCATCTACCAGAAAGAATGACTGGAAAAACCTATATGCAAAGGAACTAAAAGACATGAGGAAAGAAGATGAAGAATTTGAGCAACTTGAAGCCTTATTTGCTAGAAGAGTACCTAAAGGACCGACAGGAAGTAAGTATGAAGGAAAAACACCTTTTAAATGTTTTGCATGTCATAAGATTGGTCATTTTGCATCTAGATATTCTAAAAGGAATGCAAGATTTGAGGAAAGAGTTAAGAAATAGTTTAAGCCTAATCAGAATAGGTACAAATTCAAGAGAAACAAAAAATGCTTCATAGCGGATGAGGAAGGAGTAATTGATGACTCCGACGATGAACCGATAGAAGAATCTACTAGTGGATCTGACAATGGAAAGGAATGGGTGTTCTTAAAAGAACATGAACTGGAACTGGCTATCTTGAATGAAGAGAAGGCCTTGGAAGAAAAAGTTGAAGATAAGGATGAATAGGTAATTGATAGTGGATGTTCACATCATATGATTGGAGATAAAAGAATTTTTTTGTCCCTGCATGAATACAATGGTGGTCAAGTAAGATTTGGAGATGGCAAAGCATGTATGATCAGAGGTAAAGGCACTATCTCTCTAGATGGTAAGCATAATATTGACAATGTCTATTATGTAGAAGGTTTAAAGCATAATCTTTTGAGTGTTGGTCAGCTGGTGGATAAAGGATTCCAACTTCAATTCATGGATAGAAAATGCCAAATCATTAACAAGACTAGTTTGAAGATTTCTACTAGAGACTAGAGGTAATATGTTTCATTTGAACATTGGTAATAAGACATGTTTGATTGCTCATGTTGATCAGAGTTGGTTATGGAATAAAAGGTTGTGTCATGTTAATTTTGATTGCACTATCAAGATCAGTTCAACAAAGGCAGTTAGAGATATACCTAAGATTATGAAGCCTCGTTATCTGGTATGTAAGGAATGTCAATTGGGAAAGCAAGTGAGAACTTCTTTTAAGAGCATACAAGATAAATCTAATGATGTTCTTGATTTGATTCATACTAACTTATGTGGTCTAGTAAGGATTAAAATCTTTCAACGTGATAGGTACTTCATGCTGATAATTAATGATTATTCTAGAATGACATGGGTGACTTTTCTTACAAAGAAGTCTAAAGCTTTTGAGATATTCAAGATCTTTAAAGTAAAAGTTGAAATTGGATTGAAAATCAAATGTCTAAGATCAGATCAAGGTGGTGAGTTCACTTCCGATGAATTTAATAGTTATTGTGAGACAAATGGAATTAGAATACAATTATCTGCAACTAGGACTCCTCAGTAGAATGGAGTGGTGGAAAGAAAGAATAGAATGATTTTGGATGTAGCAAGAACCATGATGATGGAATCCCAATTGCCTCATATCTACTGGAGAGAAGCAGTGAGTACAACAGTCTACACATTCAATAGAGTTCACACCAAAGGTGAAACCCGTAAGACTCCTTATGAACTATGGTTTGGACATACACCTACTGTTAAATATTTCAGAATTTTTGGAAGTAAATATATCAAAAGGGATGATTCAATTGGAAATTTTTATCCTAGATGTGATGAAGGAATATTTCTTGGTTTTTCTAATCAAAGCAAAGCATATAGATGTTATAACAAAAGATTGCAAAAAAATGTGGAAAGTGCAAATGTGTAAGTGGATGAGCAATACAAAAATCAATCTATATCATATTATAGGGAATCGACAATGGAAATTATCATAACTAAACCGTGAATACCTCCACCGGTACAGGACATTGAAACTGTTACACTGGCATAGTCAGAAAACTCAACTATGACTGATGATTAGATTAGCGAACCTGAAGTTCAAAAGAATCCAAGGTATGTAAGATTAAACCACTCTGAAGATCAAATCATTGGAGATAGGAACAAGGGAGTTATGACTAGAAGGAGACTGGAAAATGAAGAGGTATGTCTTATTTCTCAAGTTAAATCGACAACTGTTATTGAAGCTTGTAAAGATAAACATTGGTTAAAGGCTATGGAAGATTAATTAGATCAGATAGAGAAGAATTAAACTTGGACTTTAGTTCCCTGACCTAAAAATAAGAATGTTATTGGAACTAAGTGGGTTTTTAGGAATAAATTGAATGAGTATGGTCAAGTTATAAGAAATAAAGCTAGATTGGTTTGTAAAGGTTATTCTCAAAAGGAAGGAATTGATTATGGTGAGACTTTTGCACTTGTAGCTAGAATTGAAGCTGTTAGGCTATTTCATGCGTATGCAACATATAAGAACTATAATGTTTATCAAATAGATATTAAATGTGCATTTTTGAATGGTGAACTTGAAGAAGAGGTATACATTAAACAACCTAATGATAAGGATATGGTTTGTAGGTTAAAGAAAGAATTATATGGTTTTAAACAAGCTCCCAAAGCTTGGTATGCTAGGTTGGATACATATCTTTTGAAGCTTGGTTTTACTAAAGGAAGTGCTGATAGTAACTTGTATTACAAAATTACTAATGATGTATTCTGATTATTGAAGTATTTGTTGATGATATCATTTTTGGAGGAGAAGATAAATTGTGCACGAAATTTTCTAACAACATGAAGAATGAATTTGAGACATCCATGATTGGTGAAATGACATTTTTCTTAGGTTTGTAGATTACTCAAACTGATAAAGGCATCTTTATCTATCAAACAAAGTATTCGAGGGAATTGTTGAAGAAGTTTGGTATGGATAATTCCAAACCGATAAGTACTCCTATGGTGAAAATTGATAAATTTTCTATGAAAGATACATCTACACCAGTAAATCCAACAAGGTAGAAGTCTATGATTGGTGGCTTGTTATATCTAACTCAGAATAGACCAGATATTATGAATGATGTGAGTATTGTTTCAAGATATCAAAGTAATCCTAAAGAAAATTATGCATGTGCAGTAAAGAGGATATTGCGGTATCTAAAAGGCACAACTAAATATGGCTTATGGTATTCTAGAGATGACAACTTCACTTTGTGTGCATATACAGATTCAGATTGGGCAGGAGATACTGATGACAAGAAGAGAACTTTTGATCAAGCTTTCTTTATTGGAAAGAAACTGGTTTCATGGATTAGCAAGAAATAACCATGCATTTCTTTGTCTACTGCAGAAGTTGAATATGTTACAACAATAACTAATTGTACTCAAGTCCTGTGGATGAAGCAAATGTTGAAGGATATCAGGGTAAAATATAGTGAACCGGTAGTTATCTACTATGATAACTTTGCAACTATTGACATGTCTAAGAATCTGGTATTTCACTCTAAGACTAAGCATATATCAATAAAGTATAACTTTTTGAAGGATAAGGTAGAAGAAAAGGAAGTAAAATTGGTTTATGTGAACACTAAAGAGCAGATTGCAGATATATTCACTAAACCACTGGCTAAGGAATCATTTGAGTATTTGAGAGACAGGTTAGGGGTTTCTGCCCCTCCGACAAAGACTTGATTGATATAGTTTGGCATTAGTCTGACATGCATTATTAGGGATACTATTCATTCCAGTAGTGGTGAGTGGTGCTACTACTCAGGGGGAGTAGTCAGTTTTGAGTTTCAATGAATTACATTACTACTTTGATATTTTTGTCATATTTCTAGCATTGATGTCAAAGCGGGAGAGATATTGATGTGAAAAATATAAAAAAGGGAGTTGTATACATTAAGAGGAGAGATATTATTCAAAGGGAGAGTTTTGTTGGTTGTCTTCCATTGGGGGAGACTTGTTTGGCATTCTTTTTGGTACTTAGATGTTTTTCACATCTAGTGTTGCCATCAATGCCAAAGGGGGAGATTGTTAGCATTTTGGAGGAATTGATTATGTGTTACATTGATGTTTTGTCATTGATGTCAACACTAGTTTTTATGGTTGGTTATAGACAGAGAGGTTTTGGTTACCAATAGAAGATCTAGTGGTATCGGTAGAGGAGACTATCTGTTGGACACTTTTGGCATGTTTGGATCAATGGAATGTGTTTGGTTACATGTAGTACATGCTTCTGGAGTATGTCCTGGTCAGATGGTATTGACTTGGTAATCGGATGATATCATACACTCTTGTAGACCCTTACCGGCACAGGTTTAAGGCTCTACCAATAGAGCTTTCATTGAGAATTCTTGACAAGATGCATAAGTGGTGTTGGTGTGGCTTTCAGGATGCTGAAGAAGTTCTCTGATCATGCTTCAATTAGTTGGAGATGTCGCTTTGGCATGGTGAACTTAGAATAGGTCTGGTGCCTATCTAGGTTATGGATCGGTATCATGTTAACGTATTCTCTACACATTACTAGGATGTTTTATGGATCGGTCAATAGTGTTTTGTTCTAAAGTCGACATGGCATATCATTGTAATATGGATATATGTGTATGATCTTATTGCAATATCTTTTAGGTGACCGACCTAATTGGTTTAGGTCTTAGGGTTGGTATAAATCAATGTAAGATCTCATTGTAGATCAAGTATCGTGGTCATGAATTGTAATATCACATGTGAAGGAGTTTAGGTCGATCATTGAGGATCGAATTGGGATTAAGGAAGAGGTCAAAGGCCCTTGGTGTTGAGCTTAACTGAGACTATAATTAGGCATGGTAGATGCTATCTCTAATAGTTCATTCTACTGGATTGTTGTCCAAATATCTTGAGGTGGTTTTAACCTCTGTAGTCAGTGAGACTCTTTTGTAATGAGTAGTGCGCTCTAGGATGTGTTCCTTCCTACATGTGTAGGCCCCTCATTGTAACACATACTTTCTATAGAAGTATCATCTAATTGTGGGTAGGCTTCCCACCGTGGTTTTTCCCTTTACCAGGTTTTCAACGTACAAATCTTGGTGTTATGTGGTATGGTTGCATTGCATTGATTTTTTGTTTATTATTGAGTTGCATTGTTTATCGGTATCTATGTCTACCAACATCTATTTTTTGCTTTACCATTATTTAAATGTTTATATGCTCCATTTTAAGGTTGTATTGTGGATTAATTGTTGTAATCTATTAACAACCAGTTCATTCCCCCCTCTCCGTTGTTCACTAGCTATCCTAATAGATTTTGCATCAAATTTCTCAGTATAGTTATCCTTCTTAATGAAACTTTGACTTCCATAGATTTTAAAATAACTTACACAAGGAGTTTTACCATACCATAGATCATAAGGGGTCTTATTGTTACCTTTCTGTACAAGTACTTGGTTTAATGTATATACTACAATATTGACCGCTTCTCTCTAAAACAACTTAGGTACATTACCCTATAATAATATTGTTCTAGCAGCATCAACGATTGTTCTGTTAATCCTTTCTACTATGCCATTTTGTTGTGGTGTTCATGGAGCAGACATTTGTCTCTTGATACCCTATTCATCACAATACTTAACAAATTCATCAAATGTGAATTCACTACCTCGGTCTGACCTTAAACATTTAAAATTATTACCAGTCTCATTCTCAACTAGAGCTTTGAATGTTTTGAACTTACTAAAATCTTCAAATTTCTCTTTCAAAAATGTAACCCATGTCATCTTAGAATAGTAATTGATAAAAAGCATGAAATAACTATCACCATAATAACTTTTTTTTCTCATAGGGCCATAGAGATTGGTATGTACCAAGTCCAAAATATTCTTAGATGTACACTTATTGCTTTTAAAAGAAATAGAGGTCATCTTACCAATTTGACAATCTTTACAAATCACATTATTTTGTTTAACAATTCGTGGCAATCCTCTTACAATACTTGACTTGCTTACCTTCACCAAGTTTCAAAATTCACATGACAACATCTCCTGGGCCGCAACTAGCTATCTTCCATTTTTGTAACCAGACAATTATTGACATTAGAATTCAAATGAAATAAGTTAGCTCTAGTTTGCTTCCCAATAGCAATTAGTTCACCATTACCTCCAAGAATTCTCTAGACTCCATCATTAAACTCAAGCCAATAACCTTTATAATTGAGTTGTCCAACACTTAACAGATTATGCTTTAGACCATCAACCCAAAATACATCATCACCATTACTCTTCCCATTTAAAGAAATAGCACCTTTACCTTTCATCATGAAGGGAGAGTCATTTCCAAATCTAACAACACGTCCATCAAATTCATTAAGAGTTATAAACTTACTTTTGTCTCCTGTCATCTGTTGTGACCAACCATTGTCTATAATCAATTCATCATTGTTTTCTACATGAGAAACCAATGCCTTCTCATCAAACAATTCCTCCTTCATGGCTACAAACACAATCTCTTCATTATCTTCACCATATTTAGACTCTTCATCAGTAGCACCTTTGTCCACTGCAACATAACATTTCTTTTTCCCTTTTCCTTTATACCTTCTAAATTTCTCCTTTTTTGTCATTATTAGGGCAATTTGCAGCAATATGGCCAATTCTACTACAAGAGAAATATTTCAATGGTAGATTTCCTTTATACTTACTGGTGCCTCTTGAAAATTTCTTTGCCAACAGTGCCTCAAGCTCCATTACATTATCTTCATTATCTTCACTTCCCTGATTACCTCCATGACTTGATCTGCATTCATGATTCTGACATACATCTTTAACTTTTCTAGTAGATGAACCAACAATAGAAGCTTTAAAGGCAGATTCACTAGGTTTAGTAACAATGTTATTGAGACTATTAAGCTCAAAAGTAGTTAGCTTACCGATTAAAGAATCAACAATTTGTCATACCCAAAATTTAGGGCAAGATTGGGATAAAAAAATTTAAAAAACATTAAATCGACAAATATAAAATGCTACAACATGTTTTATCTTAACTATGCTTAGATTAACTTTATCTACTAGCTCAAATATTCAAAAATAAATAAAATTAAATGTGGAATTCTAAGTGAGTAGTTTTATTGTCTACTCAAATTTAATAAATCAACTAATTCAGATAATTAATTGGTGAAGGCAAAATTAATCTCGGATAGACATTAATTGATTTTAGAAAACTAATTAAAATTATTCTCCTAGCATCCATTTAATCCATAATTAAAATGTGCTTTAATTTAATTAACTAAGGTACAATTAAGCCCATGACAAAAAATGTCCCATGAGATTTGATTTCAAAACCTATATCCAAGTATGTTAATTAAATCTCTACCCCTTTTTTTTAAAAAAGAAATACCCTTAGGTTGATTAAAAATCAATGTTTGCCCACTTGATTTTATATACTCTTAAGAATCTACAACACTAAATAACTATTAAAATCTAAAGATATGCTTTATTCTTTAATTTCCACAGCTTTCTATTTATATTTTCATATATGTGTATGTAAATATTTATATTTATATATAAATATATATATTTAATTACTATAACAGTTTCACAAACTTTATAAAAATAAAGCCATCCAAACCCTAGTTAGGAATTTTGCATTATAAAACACCCATATTTTATAACTTTACTATTTTCTTATTATTACCCTAGCCCTACCCGGACTAGGGTTTAATATATTTTTTTGGATTATAAATTTTGGTGCAGGGCCGAATGGGAACCCCTGCGGCGGCCATGGCAGATAGGTGGATGCATTGTATGCTGGAAAGGGGGGGGCAAAGCGACGGTCTATCCCCGGCCAGCACCCCCCACTGTGTGACCACACAGTGGCGGTGACTTTACTATTTTCTTATTATTACCCTAGCCCTACCTGGACTAGGGTTTAATATTTTTTTTTTGATTAAAAATTTTGGTGCAGGGCTGAATGGGAACCCCGACAGTGGCCATGGAAGATAGGTGGATGCATTGTATGTTGGAGAGGGGGGGAAGTGACAGTCTATCCCTGGCCAGCACTACCCATTGTGTGACCACACAGTGGTGGTGCCATGGGCGCCGCTCACCATGTGTTCACACAATGGTGGTGCCGAGGGCACCGCCCACTATGTGCTCACACAATGGCAGTGCCTTGGGCACTGCCCACTGCGTGAAAGCACAATGGGTTTTGGCCCAACTCGCCCCCTCTTCTTTCTTCTTTCTTTTAATTTTATATATATATATATGTATGTATGTATGTATGTATGTATGTATGTATGTATGTATGTATATTTGCTTTCGTAGGTACTTATATAAATTTATTTTATATATATATATATAAGTATATACATGAAATTTGCATGTATATAATTATATATTTATATATAAATATATTTTATATAACAGAGATTATATAATGAATAGACCATAGTATTTTCATTTCAGGAATGTATAAGTTTCCTAAATGCAAAAATCAAATAGATGGATTATGAAAAATTTTGATTTACTTACAGCAAAAGTAAAGTAATTAAATTGTTTACTGTAGATGTTATTTTCTGCATATAAATAATGCCAATATTTAATTAAGCCAAATTTCAACTATATAAATGACTAAATTTAATAAATTTACCAGCAACTAAATAAATCTAGATTTTATTTAAATAAAACTATAATAGACTATAATTTTCATTTTTTGCAATAAATAAATTGACAGACTTTGCAAATTCTACAACAACTATTTAAATGACCAATTTTAATAAATTTAGCAGCAACTAAATATAGCTATAATTTATTAATCTAGAAACCTTAGAGATGGCTATAAATTCCTTTGCTCTTATTTTCTAAAATTAAAAAAAAAATACAATCACAGAATTAAATAAAATGACTTTTACATTTTCCTGGATTGATCTAAATGCTTTTATTTTCAGCCTCCCACATGCATGCAAATCAAATTCATCACTTTCCTAATATTTTTGTTTAAATGCATAAAAGGAATAAATAAATCTCTTTCTTATCAAAATATCCTAAAACACAACAAGGTTATCTTTCAGAAATTTAGAAAACAAAACCAAAGTTACTTCTTTCTTTTCTGCAGTATTGCATGAATAAATATTACATAACTTTAAACATATTCTCAAGTCTTTATAGTCACTTTACAAATAGGTCTCTCCTTTCAATTTAGTGAGGACTATCAAAGAACATTAATTACATTTACAACATTTTTCTACAACAACTAAATCCAGCCACATCTACTTGTCCTGCCATTTTCTTCTAACAACCTACAATTAAATCAAAAGCTATGACCATGGAGTGCTCACCTCCCAGCCTAGGCTAACTAGTAGCCACCCCTGAGCTTGGAGAACCAAGCCCTAGACAGGTAACACACATGCAAACACAAAAGACAAGGGAAAAACAAACTCAACACAATCCCAACCAAGGCTACACTGCACCACACGTTTGTGATGTCTTTTCTAGGGTGGTAGTGGACCAAGTACCCTGAGGAGACTGCAAGTATGGTAAAATATATAGCCACCTCATGGCAAACCAAAACATATATCCACCTCATGGCAAACCAAATACATCAAGTATAACAACCCCACACTCCTTATTCCCCCCAAGGCATTTATGCCTTATTTGCCTACTTATGACCCCCAATGCATAAACAAGCCATACAACAAGGGTCACATAAAATCCCTTGTGATCACTCTCATAGTGAGAGCCTCTCACTCAAGGGCTGTCACTTCTACCACCCACAAGACCATCCTCTCTCCCAAGAGTAGGAGGCCTTGATTACTCCCAAAACACATAAATTGCATAAGCACAAACACCGAACAAATTTCCAAGGAATACATGCAAGAAGGAAAACTAGCCCTTTACATAAGCATTTCTCTCAATACAACATGCAATAAGAAAAAATTACAAGAAAGGTGAAACCAACCTTCAACTACCCAAGGGTATGCTAGTTTTGTTGAGGATGAGCAGCCCAATTCCACAATCTTTTTTTCTCTACCCTTAGCCAAATTTTCTATACCAAATCTATTCTTTTCAAAACTGCATAGTCTCCAACAATGGAGAGTGGGTGATTACTCACAAAATCTCTCATTCTTGGCTATATAGACTTCATTGAGAATTCTCATAGGTTTCTAAAATTGAAAAAGGAAAAAAAATAAGAAAAATAGGAAAAAGATCCAAAAAGAAAAGGAAAAAGGAAGAAAGCAATCCAAAAGGATTTCTCAACCAAAAGGGAAGGTTATCCAACCTAGATGGCACTTTCTAATTTTGAATTTTCGCACATCTTAGAAAATCCAATTTTTGAGGTGACAAAACAGTCACATGTGAGTTGGCACATGCCTAAAAACACTCCTAACTCATAGATATACCTTATGGTCTTTAGGAAACATCTTTAAACTACCCCTAGGAGTCCATTTAACCCCTTTTAAATCCATCTGAAGTTAATTTTCGGGTCAAACCTAAGTTGAGTACCCCAAAGATTTTCTACCTAAGGCAATTATGGAATCACATTAAATTTAGTTGAAAAAGCTATAGTTAAACAATTCCCTCCAAGAGACAAATTTAAAAACTCAAACATAAATCAACACATGTGTCAAGTGACACCAAGAAAATACTTTTACAAAATTGCAAATGAAATCTTGTCTCTTGTTGGATTTAAATAAATCAAATAAATAACATTTAACACACATGCATCATTTACTATTACGAATAAAATATGACACAAATGGGGTGTTGTCTCTCCAAATAGACAAACCCTGGTTTTATGAACATACATAGGTCTAGGTTTGGTTCTCCATATTATTTCCATGGTCACATGGATATCTTTTCTTGTGCCACTCAAATACACATTAGTAATTTCCAATAACCTCATATAATATTAAACACACAAATTAGAATACACATCAAACACTTCATATACAATTTACATTTGAACAATTCAATATATCTCATATCCAAATAAATCCACATAAGCAATTATCATAATTCTCATAATTTTGATCCACACATAAAACATACATCCTAATTCTATCATCATAGTAAAGTCTTGCAAATCCAATAATGACATACATCATCTCCAATTTATCCTATTCTAGAATCATATAGAGTTCTATATCATAAAGCATATAAATGAAGCATCAACATACATCAATGTTATCCAAATCATGGAATCATATAAGTTCTAAATCCAGACATAGCTGACATACATTAAATCAAGATTATCCAATCAATGGATCTTTTAGGATTTCAAATTCATAACACATCAAAATATACACCACCAGGTGAAATAACTCTATAACTTGGTTCAATTTCTTTTCTCACAGATCTATTGGTCTAACACAGTCCATTCTATTGTATTATATAGCATTTATTAATAGGGTCAAACATGGTCAACTAAGTTAATCAAAGCTTGGTTTGGTGAAGGCCTTACACAATTACCTTATCCTTTGAAATAGATCTAATTTCTTGGATTGTTGATACTCTAATAGCATAATAAGGTTGAAGGTTTCTAAACATTTTACTTACCACTGCATCATCATCTATTTTACCACCAAAACCTTTTATGCCGCCAACAACATCTTTGATTCTATGACCATATTGTGCAATATTCTCTCCTTCTTGTATTCTCATGTAATCAAATTTTCCTCTCAATCTTTCCTCTTTTGCTCTTTGTACATGTTCATCTCCTTCATATATTGCATCTAAATTTTCCCAAACCTCACCTGCAGTTTCCAATCCTTGAACATCAATATATACTGAATCAGATAAAGTAATTACAATAGCTTCTAAGTCTTGCATGTTCTCTTGTTTCTCTGTGAGTTCATTTAGTGTCAAGGGAGTAGTAGTAGGAGCAACATATTTTGTTTCAACTTGCTTCCAGTATTATGCACCAAGACCTTTAATGTAGATCTTCAATATGTCTTTCTACATCTTCTAGTTATCCTTGTTGAACTTATGACCCTTTTTCTTCATCATCTTGACTGCCTCATAATCTTTTCCTCAAGTGGTTAAGCTTTCTGTGCATAGAGGACCAATACTCTGATACCAATTGTTAACAAAATGAAGATCTAGTTAATACTAAGAGGGGGGGGCGTGAATCAATATTAACAAGAACTGAAACTTTAAACTCAAAAATAAACTTATCAGAGATCTGAAAAACATTCAACACATAAACCAATTCTTTTTAACAAATTTCTCAGTTTCCTTATTATATCTAGACAATCACTTCCCACTTATGCAAACTTATTAATCAGATTAGCCATCAACTCAATATCAGATTGAAAAACACTTTTACCAACTTATTAATTAATCAATGTTGCATCAACCAATTAACCATCAATACCGATAACCACTTTAAGATTCATGATAAACAAACATAACCTGTCTGAATCGGTAATAGAAAATAAAACATGAAAAACATATGAAAAGCATTTCACACATGAACACCATAAATTTTTTATGTGGAAACCCAAATGGGAAAAACCACGGTGGGAGTTGGTACCCACTAAAATTTGTACTCTTTTGAAGTACATCCTATTAGGAGCTTAGCCATATTAGGATCTAACAATATGCTCGATTAGGAGCAAACCCTATTAGGAGTCACCCAGTTAAGGGATTTACCTATCACTCCAGCTAGGAGCTTAATGATCTATTAGGATTAACCTCATGAGAGGATTTACCACCCTTTTTGAGAGTTGCTCTATTAGGGGACTTAAATGATGAAGGCCCGTTAGGACCTACCCGATTAAGGGATTTAAGCTACTGTAACTGTTAGGGAACAACAACAAAAAGTGATTTGAAACTTTGCACTTTCAGCTTGCTAAATTGGATCCAGTTATACTTCACAATCTGCAACACTCAGGTAGATATCTCTCTTCTCCAATATGACATCACTTTCTTCTCTTAGATCATCGACACATAAAACATCAACTGTGTCATCCTAAATAGACATTTCAAATAGGTCAACCAATAAAACCTAATTACATCTTGAAATTAGTTCTTCAGATGAAGCCAATATTGATGCTTTGGCTGAGGAGGTTGAAAAACTGAACGGTGAAAATCTAAATTTGAGGAAAGAGCTGGAAAGTCTTACTATCCGCATGAGTCAGGAACTAGAAGCCAGAAGATATGTTGAAGATATTATCAAGGAAAGAGATCATGAGATTACCAAGATCAAGCAAGAAAATGCTACCTTGCATGAACATTTGAATGCTGAAAGAGAAGAGAAGGAGAACCTACAGTTAGATCTTGAATTAGCATCATCTCTAAAAGAGAATCTATCAAAGCATAATGAAGATCTCACCACATATCTTATTGAAGGAAATGAGAAGTTGGAAAAGTTCATCAAAAGTTCAATCTTGTTGGAAGAAAAAATTCAGTCTTAAAGGATGAAAGGTGATACCTCTAGACTTGGTTTTCACACATCTAAAAAAGGTGAGTCCTCTGGTACCAAGAGAAACACTCTTAAGAACAAATCTACTCCTAAAATCAAAAAGCCTACTAGTAAGAAGGTCTTTAAACCTATTTGTTTTGTTTGCCATAAACCTAGTCACACTTCAAATGTTTGTAGAGACAAACCTAACAGAAATGCAAGCTTCAATACTAATGCTAGATATGTGTCTAAGAAGTTTGAAGGTCATTGCTTCACATGTGGAATGTATGGACATAGATCTGTTGAGTGCAAATATGGAGCTAATAATCCTGTACTGCATATGCATCCAAGACCAAATGGCAACTGGATGAGGAATTTTGACAACTGGGTCAACATGAACTGGCAAAGACCCTACAGCAACTGGTTTAGTCCATTTGAGATGGAAAAGGTAACGAATGTCATTTGCACCATCTATAATAAATTTGGTCATGTGGCTATGAACTATAGAAGAAGAACTAGAAGAGGAAATGCAGGACCTTGGAGATCATCTAGTATGGCCTGCTATCACTGCAACAAACCGGGGTACTTAGCAAAATTTTGTAGATCCAGAAATAGAAAACCGATCAATTCTTCTAAGGATCAGAAAGGAAAGTAGAAAGTTAATGTTGAAGAAACTAGAGAGGAAATGAATCGGATATGAAAGAAAAAGAGTGATGACTCACCTAGAGAGGAAATTGTTCCTTCACCAAGTGAAGAGAATCCTACACTGGTGAATTAAGCCTTTTCATATGGCTAAGAGGAGCTTAAATGGTAAATCCACCTCCAGACCCCTTGAGATGAATGAGTAGTAAGAAAATTTTGAAGCATGAAATTTTGGTAACCTTTTGCCAATATGTTATCAACTGGTTTTACTCCTTGAGCGGTAAAATTAGGGTTTGCAACCCTAACAGGTGAGCATTTAATGCAGTAGGTAAAAATGATATAAGTGAGTTTTCACTTTTTTATTTTGACCCTAATGCATTCGAGAGAGAAATTTGGAGTGCTTACTGAGATAAGAAAGATCGTTGGTTGATAATAGTCGAAGTTGCATTGTTATTTGTAATCAAGCTGATTTAAAGGTTGCAGAAGATTGAACTGGTGTGCACTTGGGTAGTCAACCGACAAATGGGGCAGCATGCATGAGAAAAGGTATTTCTTTGAAAATCCTTCTTTGAATCTTGTTCATCTGCAATGGCATCATCTTCAAAGTTTGTAGGGAGATTAATTATTACATCTGAGCCAATGGAATTTGTAGTGGTGGAATGAATTGTGTCATATAATGCATTATCATAGGTTCCTAGTGGAGTTTTGGTTAAAGGATATTTGTCAAGCTATATTGATTGTAAGATAGAGGATCTAGGATCTTTATATATTTACACTTAGTTAAAATCCCTCTGTGATGAGAATGAAAAGATTCAAACAGAGTATGCTAGGGTTTTTGAGAAGGGTTTTCATAATGCCACTTATTTTCTAGAAGATTTTGAGGAAGAGCATATCAAAATCATTTTGAGTTAGGTTCATGGTGAGAACATGTACTTAGAGAGAACTCACACTATAACTAAGGAAGCCATTCAGGCTATAACTGGTTATTTCTCAACCGGTAAAGTACCTATGCTAAGGTGAATTTCAAAGGAGACGGTATTCTCTCTAACCAGTTTAACATCTGATAAACGTGCTTTTTCTGTTAACAATATCAAAGACCCAACAGTGAAACTGGTAGCAATGGTGATAGGCTACCGGGTATTTTACTCCAGTAGACTAAATAGTGTTCCATCAGTAGTAGTACATACAACTCATAGGATGATAGCTGAAAATGCAGATTATGATCTTTGTGAGGCTATTAGAAGATAATTGTTTCTAAATCTACAATCTATCAAGAAGGACAACAATCAAAAGTTCAAGTATGGACAACTATTGGTTGGGTTGTTCTTTTATTTCCAAAATTTTCTACCAGGAATAGGTGATATTGAATGGTCAAAGGAACTACCGGTATCTTATCAAATCAAGAACAACATCAAGGCTGTAAGGAATACTTTTCTTGCTGCTATGAATAAGTATTTTAATGAGTTTTAGAAGAAAATGAGCATGAGAATGAGATTGCCCAAAGATGTGGTCAGACATTTGGTAAAAGACTTATTTTTCACAGTTACCACTGACTTCTGTTTGATGCAAGCAATTGAGCCAAGAAAAGAAGAAATGAAAGATATGAGTTATGAGGTAAACTATGAATTACTGGTTGGTTATGCTAATAACCTATTAGCATCTCCTAAAGATAAAAAGAAGGCAAAATTGGATATTGTGGTAGTCCAGGATGCACCAGTTGAAACCAGTATTGCTCTTGTCACAAGTGGGAAAGGAAAGAAAAAGAAAGATGAGGAAGAACCTCCGATGATGAAGAATACAAGGGTGACTTAGACTATCCAAACCAAGAAGGAACCAGAACCTAAGGTCTATGCAAAGAAGGAGAATGTATCAAAGAAGAGAGGCCATAAATTAATTCTACAGGAAGAATCTGAGGGTACTGACACTGAGGAAGAACCCAAGAAGATGAAGGCAACTGACAAAATAACTAAGCAAGTAAAGGAAGTGCCAAAGGAAACTATAACTTTTGATGTATCTACCTACAAGCCTATAACCCATTTTGAAAGGACAATGAAGCAATTAGGAAGGAAGAGATTTGAATTGGTAAAAAAACATTTTGATTCTTTTAGTGAAGATGAGAAAGGGCAAGTTATTCAATAGGTAATCAATCATTTGTGCTTTTATATTAGATTACCTCAAGATATTGAAAAGGATATCTCAAATTATTTATATACTATTCTTGTAAATAAATGGGAGGAATCTGTAAAGTTGGAGAAAGAAATTCTTGATTAGATTTTTGTAGAATATTTTCCCAACTTGTCTAAAGAAGAAATTAGTGCTTTAATTGATCAATACAAAACTCAATTTTCTTTTAAAGGAAGAAGAATGAAGATTCTTAATGGAAAGAGGTCAATTATTGAAATTAAGACCCATCAAATAGCCTGTGATATCAAAAGGATGGAAGAACTCATACAATCCTCTAAGAATGAGGACGATGTTGTTAATTGACTAGAAATGGATGAAGAAGAGATTGTACAAGCAGATGTGGTCTATCCTATCAAGAAGAAGGATGACATCACTATTCATGTTGTTGATGATGTTTAGGACATAATTGATCTATCTGGAGATGTCACTGCACTAGATATGGAGCCACCTGAAATCATAGACTTACAGGTCAAATTAGTTGAGAAACTGACAACTCAACCAAAAGTGGACAATCCACTAGAAATAGAACAAACAAAGAAACCCCAATCTCCACCGGTCTTACATGATACTCAGAAGGAGTCTATGGAAAATGTTTTTCACTCATACTTCTAAAAAGGAAACAAAGAAGAATCAAGAGAAAGAAATCATTAAGGTTGCATCCTTTGAACCAACAAAGAAACAACAAATTGATGAGGATGATGATGATTCATTGAGCATTTCAGGGCCTATTGATGATGACAACATGAGCGCATCTGAAATGATGAATATTGTTAACATCATGCAATCTAGAGCGCATAAGAAGAGACTAAAAGAGAAAAGGATTGAAGCTGAAACAATTCAGAATGCAGTAGATATTCTATCTAGTTTGCTACTGGAAACTTCTACAATGCATATGTCAACCCCTATTAGAAAACTTGGTTAGTTAGTTGTAGATGCATCTGATCAAATCAAGTCACTTGAAGAAGTTGCTCATACCTATGCTGAGAAAAGTCATAAGAAGAAGTATGGAGAGAAACTAGTAAAGGACATTGATACTAGCAAAATGGCTCTATCATCTATTGAAACATGAGGAAAGTATCTTGCTTCTACCAATAATGTTTCTTTCTTTTATTCTAATATTTAAAAAAGGTGCACATAAATAGAGTAAGATCTAGAAAGGATATGTAATGCCTATGTCCCGCTTAAGGACTCTATTTTTTCTATCAGCAAATCTGTGGATGATTTGCATAACAGGTTGGATATTTATGATCATGAGAAGGCAAAGAGACTCTAGTCTCTAAAAGAACTCAAAAGTCTACTCACTTCATAGGTGGACATACTACAGATAGCCTGCTCCAATGCATAAGCTATCTTAGAAACTCCAAAAACTAGTACACTGGATTCAATGGAAGAGTTCCATTCACAGATAATGTCTACACTAGAGTACACTAAGAATGTGTTGGAGACATGGACAAATACTTTATCATAGTTGAAGAGGAAATTCAATGCTATTTTCATGAGAATTGCTTATGCATGAATTTTGATTCGATTTTTTCAAGTTATTGTTGTATATGCTAAACACTTGGATACAAATTTTCTATATATATATATATATATATATTGCTTTTTCAATTTGGCATTGTTGTCAAAGGGGGAGTAGAAATATGTATGTGTGTTTTTAAAAACTTTGTATAATGTATGTATTAAGGAGGAGCATGTGTATATGTGTAAATTTGTTTTGTATGCACACTTAGCGACATTATTGTAAAATTTTCTAAGTGTTGCCATCAATGCCAAAGGGGGAGATTGTTGGCTTGATGATGATTGTAATATATTCATCATATGTTGTCATTGATGAAACACATACACACACATATGTTCATATTATCTACCGGTATAACTTCAAGGTGTTTACACTACAACCGGTATACTAAGAGGTTTATCTCTAACCGGTACTTTGTGACAATAGGTATATGCATAAGAGACAACCAATGGATATTCATTAATTGACATCAAGGAGAAGATCAAGTGGAGATTATGTCAAAAGATTCAAGGATAACGGTTTCTATATTTAACTCAAACTGGTATTGATTGTTCCAACCGATATTTGTTGATTGTGTGATGAGTTACCACAAATCGTGATGAGTTATCCCACCGACAAATTTTTGGTGGTATTTTTATGATGAGTTATGATTACTTGATCAGATACACTACACCTAGGAAATTGTGTTATGATTTATTTAGGCCGACATGAAATCTAAATGCCTATATATTGACATCATTGTCAATTATTTTATATGATATGAGTGAAAGTGATTTGTTGTGTGTGAGAGACAGTGTGTTAAGTGAAGAGTATGTTGAACACCAATATTGAATATACTTAGAAGGATCCGATCAAGCGAGTATTTTCTACTCGGGCAGATCAAACCATTCCTGTTGTCTTCTAACAATTACAAAATAATTCAAATCCCCTAATTGGGTAAGCTCTAACAAGCTTCTATGTACAAATCCTCTAACAAGGTGATCCATTAGTTTGGATTCAGAAATCCTCCACTGAGGTTAAACCTAACAAGGTACTACCTTTCACAAGGTATAAGATTTTAATCAAGCTTTGGGATCTCTAACTAGATTCAATCCTAGCAGATAACTTTGTAGACCCTAACCGATCAATTATCTATTACTGTAGATAGTTAACTTGTGAGTTCCATCTCACCGTGGTTTTTATCTATTTGGGATTTCCACATATAAATATTTGTGTTATGGTGGATGTTTTACTTATAGTGGATACTATTATATCATTTTGGATTATATGCATTTTACTTAAAAGCTTTGTTAGGTTCATCTACCAGTTACTAGCTGAAGTAGTATCATTTTTGGTGTCACTGATTCACCCCTCCCCTCAGTGCTTTTCAAGTCCATCACATCTAACTTTCCCCAAACCTCACCTATAGTTTCCAATCCTTGAACATCAATATATTATAAATCAGATAAAGTACTTACAATAGCTTCTAAGGCTTGTATGTTCTCTTTCTGCTCTTTGAGTTCATCCAATGTCACAAGAGTAGTAGTAGGAGCAACATATTTTGTTTCAACTTGCTTCCAGTATTATGCACCAAGACCTTTAATGTAGATCTTCATTCTGTCTTTCCAGATCTTGTAGTTATCCTTGTTTAACTTAGGACCCTCTTTTTTCATCATGTTGACTACCTCATAATCTTTTCCTCAAGTGGTTAAGCTTTTTGCGCATAGAGGACCAATGCGTTGATACCAATTGTTAACAAAATGAAGATCTAGTTAATACTAAGAGGGGGGTGAATCATTATTCACAAGAACTAAAAGTTTTAACTCCAAATTTTTTTTATCATAGATCTAAAAAACATTCAAAACATAAACTAATTCTTCTTAATAGAATTCTCACTTTCCTTATCAGATCTAGACAATCATTTCCCACTTATGCAAACTCATTAATCAGATTAGCCATCAACTCAATATCAGATTGACAAACACTTTTACCAACTTATAAACCGATCAGAATGCTTCATCAACCAAATAACCATCAGTACCAGTAACCACTTTAAGATTTATGATAAACAAACATAACCTGTCTTAACCGGTAATAAAAAATAAAACATGAAAAACATATGAAAAGCATTCCACACATGAACACCACAAATTTTTGATGTGGAAGCCCAAATGGGAAAAACTACGGTGGGAGTTGGTACCCACTAAAATTTATACTCTTTTGAAGTATGTGTTGTTAGGAGCTTAGTCCTATTAGGATCTTACAATATGCCCAGTTAGGAGCAGACCCTATTAGGAGTCACCCGGTTAAGGGATTTACCTATCACTCCAGCTAGGAGCTTAATGATATGTTAGGATCAACCTCATGAGAGGATTTACCACTCTTTTTGAGAGCTTCCCTATTAGGGGACTTAAATCATTAAGGCTTGTTAGGACCTACCCGATTAAGGGATTTAAGCTATTGTAACTGTTAGGAAACAATAGTGAAAAGTGATCTGAAATTTTGTACTTTCAGCTTGCTAAATCAGATCCAGTTATACTTCACAATCTACAACACTTAGACAGATTTGTCTCTTCTCTGGTACAACATCACTCTCTTCTCTTAGATCACTAACAAATAGAACATCAATTGTGTTGTCCTAAATAGACATTTCAACTAGATCAACCAATAAACCCTAATTACATCTTGAAATTACAATACAGATCATATCAGATCATCATCCAGAGTATTACAACAATTTACAATGCAATATCAACCATTGGTTGATCATAACTTATCACAAAAATTTGATATGTACCAAAGTCAAAACCTCAAAACACTCCACTAAGCGTTTCACTATTTCCCAAGAATTTCTTCCTTCAATCATGCCAAAACAACATTCAAATCATCTATGCGGGTTGTGACATGTTACCTCCTTCATGTAGACTCAACATCAATCACCATCATAACAAAAATCATTACCGATTGAGTGATTTTATCACCAATCCTTAAACCCTACTAAAACCCTAGCAAACCTTTATCAGAAATTCAAAACATGCCTTTCGATAAACATCACAGGATGCGGTTCCAATCACATACTCAAATCTATCATACAAGCTTATATGTCAAATCGCAAGTCATCAGTCATCACCGATCACCCGATTCAATCAAAACATCTATGTTTTATTGGTTAAAGTTCCAATTCATAGTCTTGTCGGTAAAACCCTGTCAAACTGTCAAACCACAACTTTGGTAGACCAAATCACTTAGCCAACAAATCAAGCATCAAGAACCATCTGCAAACATCATGAATGATTAGTTGACACCAGTTTCCATGAATGACAACACAAATAATTGATCATGTTAACTACTCACAAAATCTCAGTCTTGTTTCATCTACTGGTACAGTCATCCATCATCATCTCATCTGCATTAGTTATGCCAATCATGCAACATTGCTAAGGAAAACTTTTAGAGAAGGCACATAGTAAACAAAATAATGTTCAGAAGAGTAGATGAAGTAATTGAAGAGGGGAAAACAGATTTGAAAGGTAAACTGATCAAAACATAACAAAATAAACATGTAGGATGCTAAAATATCATTAAAAGACCATTTCACCTTGCTGTTTTACCTTCTCCTTCGGATTGAGCTTGATGAAGTGAAGGCACCCCTTAATAATGTTCCACTTGATGTGCTCCTTTGATTGTTGGATGTGGATGGCTCTCCAATATTGTGCACAAATGATAAGGATGAATGATAAAGATGAGATGATCAAGTTGCCAAGATGATTTCCTGGGCTCAAAAGGGTAGCATAAGCTTACTGGATTTCAAGATGTTCTGAATGAAGGGATGGAGCCCTATTTTATAGGAAGAGGAGAGGAAAATGAATGGTTAGGATGAATTCAAGATGAAGGGCTATGATTTACTTGTGAGCTCACACAAGCTCCAAGAGAGGGTGTGGAGACCAAGAAATATGCCCTAAAGGCATTTCGTATCTCCACACTCTACAAGATGCATTGGAGGAATTAAAAATTCTCCAAAAATGAATATTATGGGGATTAGAAGAATAAAAAGGAATTAAAAATTCTTTGGGAGAGGGAAATACCTAGAGGAATGTGAGATTTCAAAAATCTTATATTCATCTAGAAAAAGAGCATTTAAAGCTAGTGGCTAGATGAAAGGACAAAGAGTTGACTTTGTAGCTAATCATGATGATTAGCCATTAACGACTCATTAGGAGTGGGATTAGAGGAAATGTTAGGTGGGATTTATATTTGTAGGAGAATTTGACTAGGAGAGAGAATGAGTGGAGGGAATAAAAAATTAGAAGAATAATGTTAAGTGAGTTTAGGGAGTTTCTAGAAGAATTTATTAGGTTAATGATGAATTAAGAAGATGATTTGTAGGAATCATGTAGGTTAACTAATTAATTGAAATTAATTAGCGAAGAGGAAGATTTGTGAGGATTTGATTTTTTAGAAGAATAAAGAAAGGGATTGATTTATTAAATAAATCATATGCTATAGTGACAATATTAATTATATTTAATTAATATTGAGAATAATTTTAATTAACATAATGAGTTAATTAACTATGTGAGGAATTAAAAATAATTAAAATAATTATTTTTAAGTGTCTACATTTTGCCCCTCTTTGAAGCGAGGTGTGATGACACATTGATTCAAAGAATAATCTTGTTTTGATGTTGATATTGGTTTGATAGGATGCCCTAGCTCTTGATTTATAGATTACGGTATGGTGATGCCCCCTCGGGAGATCAATTGAGGTATTTGATCTTTGGAGTTTTGTGAAATTGATATCCCGATAGATTTGATTTGATTCAATTGATAAGATGTAGATTCGATTTGGTTTCAAGAAGAATTCATCCTATATAAGACAAAGATGATCAAAGTGTCTGGTTTCAGGAAGGATTCATCCTGTATAAGACATGATTGATCACAATGTCTGGTTTCAAGAAGGATTCATCCTATATAAGACATGATAAGAGCGTCTGGTTTCAGGAAGGATTCATTCTGTATAAGACATGATAAGAGCATCTGGTTTCAGGAAGGATTAATCCTGTATAAGACATGATTGATCACAACGTCTGGTTTTAGGAAGGATTCATCCTATATAAGACATGATCAGTCACAATGAATGTCTGGTTTCAGGAAGGATTCATCCTGTATAAGACATGATTAGAGTGTCTGGTTTCAGGAAGGATTCATCCTGTATAAGACATGATCGATCACAACATCTGGTTTCAGGAAGGATACATCCTGTATTAGACATGATCAATCACAATGTCTGGTTTCAGGAAGGATTCATCCTGTATAAGACATGATCAGATCACAACGTCTAGTTTCAGGAAGGATACATCCTCTATAAGACATGATCAGATCACAACATCTGGTTTCAGGAAGGATACATCATGTATAAGACATGATTGATCATAATGTATGGTTTCAGGAAGGATTCATCCTCTATAAGACATGATTAGATCACAACGTCTGGTTTCAGGAAGGATACATCCTGTATAAGACATGAATCAGAATTAGAATTGATTATGTGAGGAAAAAAAAAAATAGAGGAAGAAAAATTAGGGTGGAAGGGATAAATGAGGAAGATATATAAAGTAGTTGTGAGGTATTTAGAAAGAAGAATAAGAGATGCAAGACCACAGAGGAAAATGGGGGCAATTGAGAACTCCATGGGATTATTGAGTTTAGGATTTGATGGAATGATGGTGAGATTTTGTGCACAATAAATGTGGAGAGCCAACCTATTTTGATGTTTCCCTGAGTGACTTGCACCACTGATTATAGAAATTAGGATGCCATGAGAAACCTAGGGCGTGGACTGACTCTACAGACAAACGGGAATTTCTTGCACACAACAATGCAAGTGTTAAGAAACACTAATACAAAGTTGTGGGTTCGTGCAAGGAAACCCTCAAACACACCGATACCTCTTGTACACGAGAAGGTAAGTGTTAATAAACACTAGTACTAGGTCATCGGTTTATACAAGAAGGATCCAAAACATGCCATACTATGAAATATACCCTAGTATGCACCTATCACAACATACCTGGATATGGAAGAACCCAAGCAGTCATAAATAGTGGCAGTCGTAGGGAAAAAGATGCAAGCCTATATGAAAAAATCTAACAAGTCTTTTTCTTGCAACCAAATGATACCTCTTGCCAAGAGTAGAACTAGGATGGAAGATTAGGTTGCTAGGTGAGGGAAGGAGTCATCCCTAGGCAAATCTATATTGGGGAGCGGGAAATCATCTTTAGGACAAGCTTTTTTTAGATCTTGGAAATATATGGAGATGTGGATGCCCCCAGCAGGTTTGCCGATAGGTACAATGTTTTGGGAAGAAGGATGATTAACTCCTTGGATGGTTATGACATCAACATGATTGTCTGCAGGTTCAATCAATGCGACCTACTAAAAAATCAAAACCGGTTATGTGATTAGTGTAGTCATAACCCATTGTGTTAGATGATGAGTCTTTTGCTTTATCATGCTTCAGGAAAGGTTCCTAGTAAATTTTGAGTTTGTCATTGTTATTACCAGGTTTTGCATTTGCTACTTCAATCTCACCTCTATCAATGAGATCTTGTATGTAGATCTTCAATTTCATACACCTTCGTGTATCATGTCCCTTGATATGATGGTATTCACAATACTCATTTTCATTATACCATCTTGGTTTAGGTTGATTGGGGTCAAATGGGTGAGTGATTGGAAAAACCACTACACTTGCTTGGACAAGTTTTTGAAACACCACTTCAATAGGCTCAGCCAGAGGAGTGAAATCTCTTGGAGTCCTGTTATTCAATTGGGGTGGTCGTCCCTGGATTGAGACATTGTTGTGAGGTTTTTGGGATTGATTTTGGTTGTTGAATTGATGATTGTTGGTGGTGGATTTTGGGGGAGTGGCCATGGTTTGGACCCGCTTTGCATCAATTATACCATCATTGACCACGTTTTTGTTCTTAGCCTAGAATTTTGGCTTGTCGTTATGATAAGAGGAAGAACTTTGTGATGACTTCTGGTAATGTTTCAAGGTTGTTCGAGGGAAAGGCCCTTATCGAATAATTTTTGGAAGGATTTGATACATTGAGATATTAAAGGTCTTGAAAGTTCAAGCACCAAGTTCTTTTGAAATAGTTCAATTTGATGTTGTTTTGGCATGTCCCACTGAAAATTTTTGATAAGATGTCTCCATCTTTGTAGGAAATTGGTGAAGGTTTCTCCAGGCCTTTGTTTTGTATTACATAGGTCCATCATAGAAACATCATTACCCATGTTGTATGCATAGTGGGCCACAAATTTTTCTACCAAGTCTGGAAAAGAGACAATGGAACCTTGTGGTAAAGATGAGAACCATGCCAAGACGTCTCCCGTGAGACTCTTGGGAAAGAGTCTATGAAGATAAAGGTCACTATAGGAGACTTCTTGGCATAAGATGTGGAATTCTTAGACATGGTCGCAGGGGTCTCCTTTGCCTTCATACTTGGTGAATTTAGGGATCTCAAATCCTAGGGGATATGGTGCAACCGATATAGATGGGTCGTAAGGACAAGGGCAAAACTCTTCGAATGAGTAAGATTTCCTTTTATTAGTCTTTTCTTTCATGTTTTTGATAATATTCTTCATGTCTTGAATTTCCTTGATGAGGGCTTGTTGTGGACTTTGATATTGATGAATTGTATTTGCCGCAAGAGTTGGATGAACCAAAGAAGGTGCACCACCACCAATATATTGATATGATGAGGAGGTGGGAATGTGGGATGTGATGACTAATGTCGCTGGGGTTTGTGTGATAGTTGGATGTGGTCTGCCAACTGTTGTGATGGGATTGAATGTGGTCTGGATAAAATTTGCGACATTGTTGGGAGAAAGGGAAGTTTGTGGAATAGAAATATGTGGTTGAATAGAAGGAGGTGGTATAGAAGTTTGTTGGAGAATGGATGAGATTGCATTTGATAGTGTTATGGATGGTAAGGAGGAAGAAGGCAGGATGGAGACCGTGGTGGGAGGTGTCACGAGTGGCATTGATTGGGCTTAGATGATTGATGGGGCTGCAATTGATTGAGTTTGAATAGTAGGTGCAACACTTTGTGTGGGAGCGAGGTCTCCTTGTGGTTGTTGGATGAGAGTGGATCTATTAAATTTAGGTGGAAGTTGAGCTCCATGTTCAAGAAGAGTTTTCAGAAGTGTAGTAGGATTGTGTTTAATAAACTTTTCTATCATCTCTTGGTTATAAGAATCCACTAGGACGCTAGGAAAGTTTGCACTTTCAGACAAAGTTCATCTTGGTTAACCATGTCAAGATTTTGGCTTTGATCTTGATCGCTTGGTTGCCCACTTTGTGTATGATCTTGCGTGGAATCTTCATATAGGACACCAATGTTTGGCATGCCATATTGTTGATTAACGATATTTTTTTTTTGGGATCAAGTTGCGACCATACATGATATTTGTGATGAAAAGACTTAGGAAAAATGTGATGAAATGACTTAGAAAATTTGTGATGGAAGGATTTTAGAAACTTGTGATGAAAGGACTTAAGAAATTTGAGGATGAAAGGACATAAGAAATTTGTGATGAAAGGACTTAAGAAATTTGAGGATGAAAGGACTTAAGAAATTTGAGGATGAAAGGACTTAATAAATTTGTGATGAAAGGACTTAAGAAATTTGAGGATGAAAGGACTCAAGAAATTTGTGATGAAAGGACTTAAGAAATTTGAGGATGAAAGGATTTAAGAAATTTGAGGAGGACTTAAGAAATTTGTGATGAAAGGACTTGAGAAATTTGTGATGAAAGAAAGGATTTAAGAAATTTGAGATGAAAGGACTTAAGAAATTTGAGATGAAAGGATTTAAGAAATTTGAGGATGAAAGGACTTAAGAAATTTGAGGATGAAAAGAATTTAAGAAATTTGAGATGAAAGGATTTAAGAAATTTGAGGATGAAAGGACTTAAGAAATTTGAGATGAAAGGATTTAAGAAATTTGAGGATGAAAGGATTTAAGAAATTTGAGGATGAAAGGACTTAAGAAATTTGTGATGAAAGGACTTAAGAAATTTGAGGACTTAAAAAATTTGTGATAAAAGGACTTAAGAAATTTGAGGATGAAAGGACTCGAGAAATTTGTGATGAAAGAAAGGATTTAAGAAATTTATGATGAAAGGATTTAAGAAATTTGAGGATGAAAGGACTTAAAAAATTTGTGATGAAAGGACTTAGGAAATTCGAGGATGAAAGGACTTAAGAAATTTGTGATGAAAGGATTTAAGAAATTTGAGGATGATTGATGAATAAGGTATGGTAGTGATGGTTTAGAAGAAAACTTGGTGACTAGGTTGTCTTTGGCATGAACATGAAGGATCTATTTAAATGGCAAGTTGTATGAAGGGATATGACCACCCTGATTTGGATGATAGTAGGTGTTCCAAAGGATAAACTTGAATGTTGATGTAGAGGATAAACTCTTAGCTTCTCTCTTAGGCTTATGAAAAATGGGACGGACGGAGTTTTGATGCAATTTTGGACTTGGTGTGGGTAATGACTTGGACAATTTGTTTGTGTCTTGACAAATATTTTTGCAAAGTGTTTGGGGATAGTGATGTGTTTTTAGTCTACTCCTGGCAAGTATGTATCAAACAAAGCAAACAGAATGATTAAATGCATATTACCTCAAAGACACTCATGCTCATATACAACATTCTTAAGGCTGGCAAGGACAATAGTCATTGAATCTTGATTGGTTTCCCATCTACGCTTACCTAGAGCAGACACTTAGATGCTTGACCCCACTGGCTCCCCTCCACGACACTCACTTCTTGGGGCAGCCAAGCATCAATTCCCATGAAAACTCCTCATGGCGAACTTTGTGTCTCTACTAAGGGCCGTAAGAATATGGGTCACTTCAGAGGTCCGACCTCCTGCACCAATGACTAGAGGGTTTTTGGCCACTATGAACAAGGTGTTTAGTAAGTCTTCCTGTTAGGAGCTACCCTTCGAAGTTGCGCAAGTGCAATTGAGGCCTATAGCCCAACGAAGCACCAAGAACTTAGTAGTCATGCAAGCATGATTGAGATCTCTAGGATCCTACTAAGCACCCAATGTGAGAGTGAACTCTCATATAGCCCCAACCATTAACCTTTTCATAGTCAATGGCCTATTTATTATAGTGAGTTGGGAACCCCAGGTCCGGGTGTACTCACTTGGGTCGTTCCCCTCTTACCTTCTCAAAGAGCAAGTTGGGAGGGCAGGCCTGCTAGAGGTAAACACACAATCAAACAAGAAAAGGCTGGAGGGTTTGGATTTCTGATCATCTAGTAAGATGAGAGCATACTTTCCTACCTTTACGCTTTTCTTAAAGACATATAAGATAATGGTTCATTCCATTTTAATTAATATCTAGGTGCCTAGTTTAAATAAATTCACAATATTTGGTTGAATCAGCTAGGCAACCTGCAAAACCACTTGATTAGTAGTTTGAAAAATGGAGTCTTCAAAAAACGTCTTGCAAAACAACTTGATTAGTAGTTTGGAAAAATAGTCTTCAACAAGCGTCCTGCAAAAATCAACAAAATGACAAAAATATTAATTTTTTTTTAATTTTTTGAGAATGAATAGAAAAACATGAATAAAAACTTTTTTACTAATGACAAATGTGGATTTTAAGAAAGCTTTGATGGGTAAATGGGGTTTGACTAGGTTTTTACCACTTTTTAAGGGATAGGCAAGCGAAAAATGGGGATTTTGGAGGAGAGATGAAGGAATGGGAAAATTTATCCAAGAGGGACAAAGAAGCAAAAGTTGAAGATGGATAATATGGGAAAAATTTGGAAGTGATTGGATGAAAAGAGAAGAAGTTATGGCAAAACCTAAAAATAGAGAAATATGGGATTTTGGGCTTCAAAAAGTAGATTTTTGAGATAAGGCCTCCAAGGAAGAAAATATGGAAAATGGCAATGCGGAGAATCTGGTGAAATTTGGAGGAAAATGGAGTCAAGATAAAGAAGATTTAATGGGACAGAAACCCTAAATTTAATAGAACAGAAACCCTAAATTTAACAAAACAGAAACCCTAGATTTAACAGAGTAGACAGAAACCCTAGATTTAACAGAACAAACAATCGCGCTAAACAGAATAAAAATAAAAAATGTCAAAGGTCTGGATTTCTAATTGTCTAGATAGACGAGCATACTCTCCTACTTTCACACTTTCCTGCGGGCAGACAGATTATATTTAAACAGAGCAGATAATAGGAAATAAATAAATTAAATGTAGAGTACAGTTAGTGCCTAAAAATTTTCAGACAGATTAACAAAGCAGATAGTAGCACTACACAGATAGAAAAGTGTCAAAGGTCTAGATTTCTAATTGTCTAGATAGACAAGAGCATACTCTCCTATTTTCACACTTTCCTACAATCAGAGCATACAGTCGTGCTAAACATAATAGAAAAGTGAAAGGTCTAGATTTCTGATTGTCTATTTAGACAAGAGCATACTCTCCTACTTTCACACAGATTATACTAAAACAGAACAGACAACAAATCAACTAACAAATTAGATAACAGATCTGTTGTGCTGCAACAGAAATAGAAACATAAAAAAAAGAAACATAACAGAATAAGGAGGAGCTGTCACGCAGAAATGCAAAGCCACGATTCTGGAACCTATGAAAAAGATATATATATATATATATATATATATATATATATATATATATTTTCTGCAATTGCACTATTTTGGAACCTACATCTCACAACTCGCGAAAACCTAAAAAAAAAAAAAACATTAGTTCTTAGGGACGTGAGTCCCACCGGGCATGCCAAAATGAAGAGGGGAAAACAGATTCGAAAGGTAAACTGATCAAAACATAACGAAATAAACATGCAGAATGCTAAATATCATTAAAAGACCATTTCACCTTGCTATTTTATCTTCTCCTTCGGATTGAGCTTGATGAAGTGAAGGCACCCCTTAGTAATGCTCCACTTGATGTGCTCCTTTGATTGCTAGATGTGGATGGCTCTCTAATATTGTGCACAAATGATAAGGATGATTGATAAAGATAAGATGATCAAGTTGCCAAGATGATTTCCTGGGCTCAAAAGGGTAGCATAAGCTTACTGGATTTCAAGATGTTCTGAATGAAGGGATGGAGCCCTATTTTATAGGAAGAGGAGAGGAAAACAAATGGCTAGGGTGAATTCGAGATGAAGGGCTATGATTTACTTGTGAGCTCACACAAGCTCCAAGAGAGGGTGTGGAGACCAAGAAATATGCCCTAAAGGCATTTCGTATCTCCACACTCTACAAGATACATTGGAGGAATTAAAAATTCTCCAAAAATGGATATTATGGGGATTAGAAGAATAAAAAGGAATTAAAAATTATTTGGGAGAGGGAAATGCCTAGAGGAATGTGAGATTTCAAAAATCTTATATTCATCTAGAAAAAGAGCATTTAAAGCTAGTGGTTGGATGAAAGGACAAAGAGTTGACTTTGTGGCTAATCATGATGATTAGCCATTAACGACTCATTAGGAGGGGGATTAGAGGAAATGTTAGGTGGGATTTATATTTGTAGGAGAATTTGACTATGAGAGAGAATGAGTGGAGGAATAAAAAATTAGAAGAATAATGTTAAGTAAGTTTAGGGAGTTTCTAGAAGAATTTATTAGGTTAATGATGAATTAAGAAGATGATTTGTAGGAATCATGTAGGTTAACTAATTAATTGAAATTAATTAGCTAACAGGAAGATTTGTGAGGATTTGATTTTTTAGAAGAATAAAGAAAGGGATTGATTTATTAAATAAATCATATGCTATAGTGACAATATTAATTATATTTAATTAATATTGAGAATAATTTTAATTAACATAATTAATTAATTAATTATGTGAGGAATTGAAAATAATTAAAATAATTATTTTTAAGTGTCTACAATAATAAAAGATACAGAAGGTATTCTAAGGAAAATTTTGACAGAAAATAACTATCAGGTTTATCGAGAGAAGGATGACTCCCAACTGGAAGGACAATCAAGCAAAGATATTTCTCCTCTGGTAGTTCATGTTCAAACATAAGTTTCTCTTTAGCAGCCATCTATACAGATAGATCCAATAGAAATTGTATATGATACCACTAATAGTCAAGTAGTTGGCAACTCTGGTGAAGCTATGCAAGATCCTTCGAAGATAGAAATCATTGCTAAGATGATGGCTGGAGAGATAGGTGATGTAGGAAAGGCTAAAGGTGATGGCGAGGAAGGAGAAAAAGATGTAAATTCAGAAGAAGCTGTGAAGGAGAAGGGTGAAGAGAAGACTGATAAGGCTCCGAGGACCATGACAAAAGCCACTGTTCCTGACAAAGGAAAGAATATTGCAGATGATGAAGATGATTTTTTTCATGGTCTGGTACATTTAAGTACCTTGTACCCTCTTCAAGTACTGAAGTTAGTCACCCTCATGCAAATAAAGGCAAGTGAGGACTTACTTAAGTTCACATCTAAAGAGAAAAATATTATATCTTTGATGACTGTATTTTGGAGAAAATTTTGCCTAATCTTAAGCTAGTTTCCGGTGACACACCTCTAGTAAGCTTAAGGATATGTCAAACAAAGTTGAATCAAATTTTGTATCATTAGAGAAAGTATCGGATATAAATGTTTGTAAAATTTTAATGAAATGAGGCTCCAAACCTATTCGAAAATGATTGAGGCTGATAGGAAATTTTAAAATCTGTAGTGAAAAGTGTTGAGGATGCTTTGGATGAAGGTGGTAAAATCTTGAAGTCGTGTCTCTTTTTGCCTAAGTTTTCTATAGACACTGACAAGAAAATAAGAGATCTTGAAGGGAAATTAGTCTATATAGAAAAATTATTTGTCCCGCATTAAGTCTTTCCTAGTACCCTTGAAGCCTAGGTAATGGATCTCACTGATAAAATAAAGGGCTTGAATAAGGAAAAGGAACAAATGATAAGTAGAGTGAGAGAATTGAGAAGTTTAATCACTCCCTGGATGGATACTTGGAGCTCAGCAGGATGTAGTAACTTCTTTAGGTAAAGATGTTCCTATAAATCTTAAGGGTGTAGAAGTTCATGCATACATGTTTAGCACCCAAATTAATGTTTTGGGTTGTTTCCTGAGAGGATTGAATGAGAATTTGAAGTCTTTGAAGGAAACTTATGTAGATGTTTTCAAGTTTTTGTAGATCACTATACACATTATTTTGTATATAAGTTTTGGCAAATTCCTACCTTTCCCATTGACATCAAAGTGGGAGAGAGGGCAGTGAAAAATGGTACACATTCTTAGGGGGATTTAGTTGAGTATAAATATTTTTCAGATTGATTGCAGTTTTGGATTCTTGGAATACCTGTCATTTTTTACAATGCTCCCATCAATGCCAAAGGGGGAGATTGTTGACATGAGACACTATTCTGGTGATGCTTTGATGAAGATTGATGATGTTAGATGTTGGAGTCCAATAACACTAAGAGGGGCGGGGGGGGTGAATTAGTGTTATACCAAAATGATCAATTTTAGCCTTAATAAAACATGCATACACCAACCGGTATATTGGTGCATACATAATTGAAACAAGTAAAGAAACCAATAAGCCAATCACATAAATGAGAATCATAACACACATAATTGTACATGGAAAACCTCAAAGAGGAAAAACCATGGTGGGATTTGTGACCCACAATATCAATTCACTAGCCATATGAAGAGATGTTACAAAATTTGAGGGGCCTGCACTTCCAGGAAGGTTTACAACCTAGAGCACATTGCTCAATCACAGAAAGGAGTTTCACTGACTATATAAAAATCTAGACTACAATCTAGAGAAGTTATGAACTGCTAAGATATCATCTTCTATGCCTGAATACAGTTCTAGTTTAATCTCTGTCTGTTCCGGTCTAAAACCCTAAACCTTTTACCAGAATAACCCTTACATAAATATCCTCACATACATAATCTCTCTGATATATTTCACATTATATTACATTCACATATCCATAATCTCCTATATAAAAAATGATCTAATCCAACTGACCGATATACCCTATGCCATTTTCATGCCTTATGTCAACTTACAAAGGTTATTACAATGTCAAATTATATGTCAGCCAGATAACATAAATACATGAATATCAAAATCAATTGCTGATGCCAGATCCAAGAGATGTGAGCCTTCAATACCGATAACCATATTCTAAAGCATGTTAATCTACATTCCTGGTAACCAAAGAAATACTTTTATCCTATCGGTGTCAGTACCAGTGTAGTATCTGTGAAATGCCTCCCGATATGCAATTGAACCAAAACATGAAGTTGGAACACAATACCATGTTGCCATCAATGTCAACATAGTGAAACCAACCAATTGAGTGTCAATTTTCAACAATCTTCCCCCCTTTGAAATTGATGGCAACACTCATGTGAAAAATGGTCAAGGTTTCATTTGTCGGTTTCATCCTACGTACTCCACACTCCCCCGAGCTGAATATTCATTAATGCAAAATAATCCATACTCCATATCTCCATATCTCCCCCCAATGTATACAAATATTTCTAATCTTTTTCACATCTATATCAACTCTCCCTTTGACATCAATGCCATCAAAAATTCTAAAAAGAATGTCAAAGATTCAAAAAGTTGTACAATGAATATCCCAAAAATATCTTACCGGAGCCTAACAAATTTAAAAATTTATGGATAAGCCTTTTCCAATAGTTCAAGATAAGTATCCCAACTAGTTTTGAAAGTGTCAGAAATGGATACAAGTCCATTTAATATATGTGCAAAAGTCTCTTTCTCATTTACCTCTGTCGGTGTGGGCTTTCCCACCATATCCATACATTCTTTCTTATGTGCAATGAGTGAATCCAACCAGGGACTCACCAAGCCTCTCAGACTTCTGACTCTTCTTATAATTTTGTCTCTTTCCTTTTGAAGAACAGAAATTTAGTTTTCCAAAATCAAATTTTGACCATCAATGGATGTAGTCAATGAACTTAATCCATCAAAAGAATTAGCTATATTTGCAATTTTCTCCTGAAGTTCTTTTATCTTCTTATCCACATTGACTGTAACAATATCAATATTACAAAAAACCCTTTGAATATTTGTACACTTCTTTAAAGAATTATCTATTAGTTTCAATTTTTCATCAATCTTCTTCTTCTCAAATTCAATCACCTGATCAAATGTAGCTCTCTTAGCCTGAGTGAATCTCTCTAGTGCTTGCCTATTTGAAATTTTTTGTAAGGATTGAAAATCCTTTGAGATATGCTTAGTGATCATCTTAAGCTTGTCAGATGGGCTTGATTCATTGTCAATCTTTCACTCCAGGACTAGTCTGTGTAAAACAATGATTGATTGATCAATAATCCCTTTATCCGTAGGTCCTTCCTTCATTAGTTCTTGTGCTTCCATCATCATGAGTTTAGTAGGATTCATCTCTATTATGTTTTTATTTTCAACATGTGAGGTGTCAATTGATAAAAATGATGGACCAACTACCGGTTCCCTGCTAGATTCTCCTTTCTTCTCCTCTGATGATTTTTCCTTTATAGCTTCCTCACTTGCACCCGTGGCTTCACCACTTGGTGCAGTTTCTATAACTATTGGTTCCTATGTAGGAACTGTAACCTCAACTTGTACATTTTTGTCTGGAGGACTAATATTGAGTATTGAGTATATTAGCCGGTATCTCAATATTTGTATGTACACTGGTATCTACCGAGGGCTTGATTTCCAATATCTTAATATTTTTCAAAACTGAGGGTGAAGTACCCATAATCCCCTTTCCTTTTCCTTCAACCTATTGGATATTATTGGCATATGATGATAATGTATGTTGTCATTGATGTCAATAAGTTCAAGTGAACTGGTATGAAGAGGTATGAGGAGATGCAGTGAACCGGTGTCAGGGTTTCACTAAAGTGTGACTACCGGTTTGTAGTCTCTAATCTAGGGTTACCAGTTTGGCGATCTAGCTTGTGAGATGCAATCGATGATATTATGTGATGAGTTAGCCAAGAGATGTGAATGAGATTGAGGTTGTTGGTAGTGGGCCAATGTCCCTCATGGAGATTTGCGACATGGTTTAATAGCCTCCTGTGGATTCTATAAGTCTAGTGGTTGTGATGGGCATTGATAGGTCGAAGGTCAATATTTTGGTGCAATGGCAACTCTAGCTTGTAACAAGTGGTATCAAGGATTGGTCACAGGTTTGAATCACGCAAGCCATGATGAGTGATGCTAGGAGGGGGATTGTTGGTAGTGGGCCAACGTCCCTCATGGAGATTCGTGACATGGTTTAATAGCCTCCTGTGGATTCTATAAGTCTAGTGGTTGTATCGAGCATTGACAGGTCGAAGGTCGATCTTTTGGTGCAATGGCAACTCTAGCTTGTAATAGAAGATCGATAGCATTAGATGTCTACCTCGGGAATGATCATTCCTCTTAGCGGTATGAGAAGAGAGTGTGATGGGTTACTGATTCCCATGTGTGGTGATGAATGAATGATGCAGATTGTCTTGTGATTTGTTTGAAATTGTAATACTCTATGCAATGTGTTTGGACGGTCAGGATTGGACCGCCTGTGTTATAAACCTAAGATGCTTAGGGTTTAGGGTTTATGATACCGACCTAATTATTGTCTATAAGGTCGATGATGTTTGTTATTGTAAAGTTATTGGCAAAAGTTGTGTGTGTGTATCCGAGTGATGAGATACTTGCCAGACCAGTGAGTGGAGAACTGCAAAGTGTGATTACAAAGTAGAGGAACTGAAAAAGGATCTGCCTTAGCATGTTATGTTGTTATTAGATTAGAGTTTTACCTGTTATCATCTAATCATTTCAATAGTTGGAAAATCCCTTTACTGGGTAGCTTTAACATGCTTATTATAAAACCTTTAACCGGGTGACCCAAGATCATTGAGTTCTTCAAATCCTCTAGTGAGGTAACCTTTAACAGGGTTTCAACCTTTAACAGGGTATATAGCCATCCCTTAATCGGGTGATCTCTAATAGCATTGGTTCCTAGCAGAACCTATTATAAAGTCTTTAACCAGACTAGGCTCCTAACTGAACGAGCTTCAAAAGAGTTCAAAAACAAGCTTGTGGGTATTCATCCCCACCGTGGTTTTTCCCATTTGGGTTTCCACATGAAAAATCTATGTGTTGTGTGTTATGCATTTTTATTTGATGATTATGTATTCTTTGGTTGAAAAATTATGCATGCAAACTTAATAAGTTATGGTATTACTGGTATACCACATGCATACATTTATGGGTGAAGTTATTATCAAGTATTGAATGAATTTGAGGTGTACAAACTTATCAGTTTATGGTGTCTGATATCTTACTGTGTTTAACTGGTACTGCCATGGTTAAGTTCAGTAATGATGACAACTAGTTGGTATTTCTTTAACTTGATAAGTTGTTGAGAACATTTTTGTTTGTACTGATTCACCACCCCGTCTCAGTACTAGTTAGGGTATCTGTCGTTCATCATTATTCATCAATTGGTATTAGAGTGTCTCCAGGTCCTCGGTGATATAAGCTTAACCACTTGAGGTAAAATATCCTGCTGTAATGATGAAGAGGGAAGGTCCTAAGTTCAATAGAGATAACTTCAAGATATGGAAGGACAGAATAAAGATTTACATCAAGAGTATGGGTTCTCAACACTGGAGCTATGTTGAGAATGCCTATGTGACTCCTACTAGCACTTTGACGGATGATCAAAAGAGAGAGATACAAGAAAACTGGGTAAGTCATGGAAGCCCTTATCAAAAGCCTATCAGATATTGAGTTTATTGATGTACAAGACAAGGACACACTTAAGGATGTATGGGATGCACTGGAAAACATTTATGGTGGTGATGAGCATGTAAAGCAAGCTAACAAAGAGAGTCTTAGAGGTAAATTTGAGGATATGAGGATGGTTGAAGGTGAGACCATTCAACAATATGTCATTAGGATTAAGACTATGGCTGGTGATATCAAAAGCGTTGGTGGAACCATTGATGATAGCACCATTGTTAGTAAAGTCCTTAGATCATTGTTACCAATCTATGCAATCAGAGTTGTTGCTATCCAACAACTAAGTTCTATTGATAAAACCAAGGTATCCTTAGTTTCTATTATTGCAAAGTTAACTGCATATGAGTTGAATAGCTATGATGGTAGTGTTCAGAAGACTCAGTCCACCTTTAAAGCATCTGTTGTACCATCCAGAAAAGGAAAAGAAACTAGTACCAGTTATGAATCCAGACAATGCAAAGATATGGATGATGAAGAGATTTTGATGGAGTTTGAAACTCTTCTTGCTAAAAGACTTTTGAAGGGAACTGGAAAATATAGAGGTAAACTTCCTTTGAAATGTTTTGTCCTGCAACAAGATAGGACATATAGCTATAAATTATCCTAACAGTGATAATAAAGATAAACCAAAGAAGTTTAGAAAGTATAAAGGAGGAAACATAAGAAATTGCCTTGTTGCTATGGATGAAGGTGTCACTGATGAAGAATCAAAGGATGAAGAAAATGAAGACATAGTATTTGTAGCTATAAAGGAAGAAGTGTCTGATAAGAAAGCACTTGTCTCTCACATTAACAACTCCAATGAGTGGATTATAGATAGTGGGTGTTCTCACCACATGACTGGCGACCAGAGAAAGTTTCTATCTCTAGAGGAATATGATGGAGGTGTTGTCAGATTTGGCAATGATGCACCATGTTTGGTGAAAGGTAAATAATCCATCCCACTGAATGGAAAGAGCCGTGCAGATAATGTCTACTAAGTAGAAGGTCTTAAGCATAACCTATTGAGTTTTGCTCAACTAAATGAAAAAAGACTCATTCTAGAATTCAAAGGCGGAGTCTGCAGTATAATTGGGAAGAGTGGTGAACTTACTACCATCGGTAAGCAGACTAGAGGTAACCTATTTCAGTTGAATGCCAAGATAAGTTGGTGTCTAATGGCAAAGTTTGATGATAGTTGGATATGGCATAGGAGACTCTGTCATATGAACTTTGACAATATTGTTAAAGTTGATAAGATCAAGGTGGTAAGAGGATTACCTTTGCTGAACAAACCTGAGAATTTTTTGTGCAAAGAATGTCAACTTGGGAAGAAGTCTTCCTCAACTTTTAAAGGTAAGTCTTTCTCAATAAAAAATTTACTTGATCTTGTGCATACTGATTTGTGTGGTCCTATGAAAACTAGATGTATTTAGGGAGATAGGTATTTTATGATTCTTACTAATGACTACTCAAGAATGATGTGGGTCACATTCTTGAAAGATGAGTATGAAGCATTTGGAAAGTTCAAAGCCTTCAGAGCATTAGTAGAGAAAGAAAGTGGTAAAAAGATAAAATGCCTGAGAACTTATCAAGGAAGAGAATTCACTTCTAATGAATTCAATAAGTACTGTGAAGATAACAGTATCAAGAGGCAGTTGTTTGCCCCAAGGACACCACAATAGAATGGCATAGCAGAGAGAAATAACAAGACTGTAGTTGAAGCAGCTAGAACAATGCTGATCCGGAAAGGTTGCTCACACCTTTTGGAGAGAAGCAATGAGTACTGTAGTCTATACTATGAACCATGTACTTATAAAGAAAGGAAACGATAAAACCCCTTATGAGTATTGGACTGGGAAAATTCCCACTGTGAGTTACTTTAAAGTGTTTGGTAGTAAGTGATGTATCAAGAGAGGTGAGCATTTGAGCAAGTTTGATGCAAAATGTGATGAAGGAATATTTCTGAGATATTCCTCTAAGAGCAAAACTCTCAAGTGCTACAACAATAGAACACATAATATTGTTGAAAGTATCGATGTCAGGGTTGATGAATCCCTTGAAGAACCCGAGGAAACCTGTAGTGAAGAAGTGGAAGATGGATTGGGTATAGCCTTCTGGGAACCGGTTAAGAAAGATACTTGTAAAGATCTTAGTGTTCCTGTAGAAGCTGCAACAAGAAAAGAAGAAGAGTTAAGTGAAGGAGAAGAAGAAAAGAGAGTAGATCAAGCTAGAATCATTCCTAGATATGTGAAGCTACATCATGATCTGAAGAAAATCATAGGAGATAAAGATGCGGGGATACTCACAAGAAGAAAAGTAAAGGAGAAATCTTGCATGATTTCTGAATCTGAACCCAAGACTTCTAGAGAAGCTCTTACAGATGAAGACTAGATTAAAGCAATTGAAGATGAGGTGGACCAGATAGAGAAGAATGTAACGTGGTCTTTGGTGCCTAGACCAAAACATAAAAATGTCATAGGTACCAAATGGGTCTTTAGGAATAAGCTGAATGAAGAAGGCATGGTTGTTAGGAACAAGGCTAGGCTTGTATGAAAAGGATATGCTCAGGAGGAGGGAGAAGACTATGGAGAAACCTTTGCTCCTGTGGCTAGACTAGAAGGTGTTTGAATGCTACTTGCATTTTCAGCATTTAAGGGATATAAGGTTTATTAGATGGATGTGAAGTCTACTTTTCTGAGAGGAAGTGTATATAGAGAAACCGGAAGGGTTTGCCTTATCAGAAGACAATGACATGGTGTGTAGATTACACAAAGCTCTATATGGATTGAAACAAGCACCTAGGGCATGGTATGAAAGATTACACTCTCATCTTGTGAAGATTGGATTTCAGAGAACAAGTGAAGATAGCAACATCTACTTGAAATCAGAAGGTGATCAGATTCTAATCTATGAAGTGTTTGTGGATGATATAATCTTTGGAGGAGATGATAAAATGAGTCATGCATTTGTAGATGAAATGAAGAAAGAGTTTGATATTTCTCTGATTGGAGAGATAAAGTTCTTCATTGGTTTATAGATTCATCAAATGAAAGAGGGTATCTTTATTACCTAGTCCAAGTATGTCAAAGAGGTATAGAAGACTTTTGGCATGGAGGAAAGAAAACCGATTGATATACCAATGGTGATTGGCTGTAAACTGACTAAGGAAGATGATTCAACACTGGTGAATGAAAAGGAGTACCAGTCAATGATCACTAAGCTGTACTACGTGGTGCACATCAGACCAAATATTGCTCATGCACTGGACATAGTAGCTCATTTTCAGAAATGTCCTAGAGAATCCCACTTGGTAGCTGTCAAGAGGATTCTTAGATATCTAAAAGGAATAGTTGACTATGAATTGTGGTATCCATATAATGGTGACTATAATCTCAAAGTATATACTGATGCTGATTGGGTAGGTAATGTGGATGACCGAAAGAGCACAACCGGTGGAGGGTTCTTTCTTGGTGGAAGATTAGTATCATGGACAAGTAAGAAGCAAAGCTATATTTCCCACTCTATAGCTAAAGTCAAATATGTGGTAGAATTTATGAACTGCACTCAAGCAATTTGGATGAAACATGTATTGGAAGGTTTCAAAGTACCTATATCTGAACTGATGAATATATTTTGTGGCAACACAAGTACATTAAATATTTCCAAGAATCTGGTATTGCATGCTAGAACTAGCAAATTGAGCTTAACTATCATTTCTTGAGAGAGAAAGTTCAGAATAAGGAGGCTGTATTACAACATGTTTCCAGTAAGGAGCAGCTAGCAGATATATTCACTAACCCCTTACCGAAGACTACATTTACATATTTGAGAGGTGAATTAGGGGTTCTTCCCCTTCATGAAGTCAACTAAAGATGTGTGCTCTGCATCAATCAAGTACTACAGTGACAAATGTTTCAGGATTGATGAGTTGAAGTATGCTACTCCATAGGGGGAGCAGCATAGTAGAGTATGGAAGCTTGTGCCTCCACTTTGGCATTGTTGTCAAAGGGGAGAAGATATCTGATGTATGGGGGAGAAGATATTTGATGTATGAGGTGAAGATATCTGATCATGAAGATACACTGGTCTATGATGTTTACAGTTGCAATGCTACATTGAGTATTGCCATCAATGCCAAAGGGGGAGATTGTTGGATATTATTGGCATATGATGAACCAGCATGTTGACATGATGATAATGTATGTTGTCATTGATGTCAATAAGTTCAAGTGAGCTAGTATGAAGAGGTATGAGGAGATGCAGTGAGTTGGTGTCAGGGTTTCACTAAAGTGTGACTACCTGTTGGTAGTCTCTACTCTAGGGTTACCGGTTTGGCGATCTAGCTTGTGTGATGCAACTAATGATATTCTATGATGAGTTAGCCAAGAGATGTGAATGAGATCGAGGTGCCACATTATCTTGGTGCACATGAAGGATTTCCTTGAGGATCTCGCATAAGAAGATCGACTACGTTAGATGTCTACCTTAGGAATGATCATTCCTCTTAGCGGTATGAGAAGAGAGTGTGATGGGTTACTGATTCCCATGTGTGGTGATGAATGAACAATGCAGATTGTCTTGTGATCTGTTTGAAATTGTAATACTCTATGCAATGTGTTTGGACAGTCAGGATTGGACCGCCTATGTTATAAACCTAAGATTTTTAGGGTTTAGGGTTTATGCTACCGACCTAACTGTTGTCTATATGGTCGATGATGTTTGTGTTGGCATTTTTTATGTTTATGTTGTGATTGTCATTGATGGACACACACTTGCATTGAGATCCCCTTTATATGTATGAGCTAGAGCTCAACCGGTATTTGTTCCAAACCGGTATGTTGCATTATAGTCTTTAGAATATTGGTATTTTGCAGAATGTGTTTACCGGTCTGAAGCGGCATGTCAACCACAAGCGGTTTGTGGATCCCAAGCGGTACGAAGGAATAAAGCAGCATAACACATTTTCACCAGTATTCATTTTTTTCTAACCGGCAACCGGTATTTTGTATGAACCGGTAATACTTTGTGATGAGTTGCCAATCGGCATTTTGTGATGAGTTACCATCCACCGACTATTTGATGGTGCTGACACTTAAACGGTACTTTTTGTGTCGAGTTACCAAGTATGTTCAGGTTCATTGAACCTAGGGAATTGTATTGAAATCCTATTGGACCGACATGAAATCAGATTCCTATATAAGGACATCATGTCTAGGGTTTTTAGTGTGTGAAGCATTTTGTTGTTGCTAGGGTTTAAGGTGGTTGACGAGTTATTGTGAGAGTGATCTTATCTGAGAAGATCAAGCTATTATAGAGTGAGAGCTATAGAAGACTGAAGTAATGCTGGAATGCATTAGCAGTGAGCTATACTAAATCTAACCAAGCAATTTGTGCTATCTGATAGATCATATACTTGTCGATTACTCACCTCTTTGACAAGTTCTTAGCCCTTAATCGGGTAGGCCTAAAAGCCTTTGTAAAATCCTCTAACAAGGTGGTTCACCTTTGTGAATCTAAAATCCTCTAGCAAGGTAGTCTTTAACTGGACTTATCTCTTAACAGAGATTGAGATTCCTAATAGGATCTGTTCTGGTAAAGAACATTGTAAGACCTTAACCGGTCTAACCTTAACCGGTCTGGGTTCTATTATGTAGATAGTGACTTGTGAGTTTCACCTCACTGTGGTTTTTCCCATTTGGGTTTCCATGTCAAATATCTTGTGTTATGGTTGTATTGCTTTTGTGGGTGAATGCTCTATTTGCATTTTGGTTTGCATGTGTATTAACCAGTTTGTCTGTTAAACTATTTTATCGGTTTACTATTAGTCTTACAAAGTATTTGAGTACAGTGTTTTTCAGTATACTAATTCACCCCCCCTCTTAGTATTCATCAGTTTGTTATTGTAAAGTTGTTGGAAAAAGTTGTCTGTGTGTATCTGAGTGATGAGATACTTGCCAAACCAGTGAGTAGAGAATTGCAGAGTAGATGAAATGAAAAGGATCTACCTTAGCATGTTGTGCTATTATCAGATGAGAGTTTTACCTGTTGTCTTCTAATAATTTCAATAGTTGGAAAACCCCTTTACCAGGTTAGCTTTAACAGGATTTTACTGGGGGAATCAAGCATCTCTAAAGCTAGAACCTTGAAGGACACTCTTTGTAAGTTTGCCTCTGCTTCTGGTCAGCTCATTAATTGGGTCAAAAGCGAAGTTTTTTTCATCAACACCCCAGAGAGAAGACAAGAGAGAATCAACAAAATCCTGGAATGTCGGATTGCTAATCTTCTTACCACTTATCTTGGCCTCCCTTTGGGAATTGAACCTCCTGATTCTTTCTAGAGCTCCTTAGTGGACAAATTTCACAAAAAGCTAGCTGGTTGGAAAGGAGCCCTTTTAAGTCAGGCTAGAAAGCTACAACTTCTAAAAGCTTCACTTCAAAGCATACCTATCTATGCCCTAAGCCTTTTCAGAATTCTAGTTAAGTATGCTGATGCAATTGAGAAAATTCAAAGAAATTTTCTATGGTCAGGGGTTGAGGACAAGAAAAGAATGTCTCTTGTGGCTTGGGATCAGGTATGCAGACTGAAAAGTAAAGGTGGTTTGGGCTTGAGAAGAATTCAGACCTTAAATGAAGCTCTCATGTCCAAACAGGTTTGGAGAATGTTCCACTTAGATAATGAATGGTGTAAAATCTAGAAAAGTAAGTACTTTCTTCTGTCCTCCTCTCTTTCCTCTTTTATCAATTTTGGAATTAGTATTAATGGGTCCCACATCTGGAACCATGCCTCTAAGTGCAGAGATAGCATTGCTAAAGGGATTATTTGGAAAGTAGGAAATGGTAGGAAAGTTAAATTCTAGGAAGACCCCTGGATTTTTGATAAACCCTTGATTGAATTCCTAGAATGGGCCCCTTATGCCTCCTCCTGTATTAGAACTTTTGTTCCTTTAGTTGAAGGGTATTGGACAGGCAATAAATGGCAGAACATTGAAAGTATTCACCCAAGCCTCATTAACCTTAAAAACCATCTATCTTCAGCCTGGTTGAATAAAGAGGAAGACTCCCTCATTTGGAAGTATGAACCCAAAGGTATTATTACCGTCTCTTCAATGTATGGTGTTCTCTCTCCCACCCCTTCTGACAATCCTTTTTGGTCTAAAGCTTGGGTAAAGGGTCTGACCCCCAAAATCAACTTTTTCTATTGGATTATTCTTCAAAATAAAATCTTGACCTTAGATAACCTCAAGGGTAGAGGATTTTCCTTTCCTAATAGACGTTCTTTGTGTCTCAAAGAGGAAGAGTTAGTGGACCATTTGGCTATCTAATGTTCCTATTTTGCTTCGATCTGGGAAAGATTTCTTAGGAGTTTTAGCATTGCTTGGGTGTTTCCTAACACTATCAGTGAGTTGTTCTACTCTAGGAATTACCATTGGTCTAACTCCTTTTTGAGATCTCTGTGGCATCTATCACTCCCTCACATTCTATGTGGATTATGGAAAGAAGAAACAATAATATTTTTAGGGACACTTCCCTTACTCATGATATTGTGTTCTAGAAAATACAATGGGCGATTGTGGAGAACATTGGGATCATTGGGGGTCCTTATTTTTCGACCAACCCATTGGAATCTCACATTTTAAGTTCCTGGAATTTGAAGAATGCTGGAAGTTATGACCCCAAGCAAAACAAAAGACTAGAAGCAAGATGGAAAAATCCCCCTCATTGTTGGTTCAAAGTCAATTTTGATGGTGCTACAAAAGGTAATCCGGGCCCTGTGGGATGTGCAGCTATTCTTAGAGATGACAAAGGTATATGAAAGGAAATGATTGTTGTTCCAATAGGAAGTCAAACAAACCACTAAGTAGAAGCAATGGCAGCTCTCCAAGGTATTCTCCTCACAAATAGATGGAATTTCCCCTACATATGGATTGAAGGGGACTCAAACAACATCATCAAATGCCTCAAGGGGACCTCTAAGCCCTCATGGTCTATCGATAACATTATAAAAGCCGCTAGAGACCTCATTAATACTTTTGAGAAAAGTTACATATCTCATATCTACCATGAAGTTAATGGGTGTGCTGACTGGACAACCAACACGATGTTCAATCAAGACGAAATGATTACTTGGAAGGGAGAACAAGGCCTCCTTGAGGATGTCAAATTAATCATTTTTAAGGATCGATATAATAGCATCCCAAAGATTTTTGATGTACAAAACAATAATGAGATGGATTAAAAGGAGTGCTTCGAGAAATTATAATATTGTTAGCACCATTTATTATAACACTCAATCTATCACTTCCCATGCTTTCTAGGTAAATTTGGTAGCTCCGAGAAACTTTTTGTCTAAAGTTCTCTGCAAGCTTTGACATTTTGCTCTGTATAGCAAAAATATGGGCAGAAATAGACGCTGATACGAACCTAGCAACTGTAAGGAGTGGAAGCAAAAGGAGGTGGTTTGGAACATACTACAGAAGGGTGGGTTCTCAAAATTTATGGAGAGGCTCCACGGGCGGGATGCCACAGTCACCAATTTTTTTTGTAAAAACTAGAGAAAGGGCATTTTGAAGATAGGAGACCAGTCTGTTGTCATAGATGAAGACCTTATTGCCCAGGCCACGGGTCTCTGAAGGGAAGGAAGTAACTACTACAGGGATAGGAAAGTGAGAAAGGAGGCTATTGAAAGATATCTTGAAATTGAAAAGGAGAAAAAATGCCTGGTGAAGCTAAGTAAAACTTACTATCCCCCTAGGGATTTTGTTAAACCATGGAGGAAGGTCCTTTTTGTTATAATGCGCTATATTACTTTGGAAGGTAGATTCATTAAAGTATACGGCTACCATTTTGTTTTGCTAAATCATTTTAGGCATGACGAGAAGGTTAACATTCCATATTTTCTATTATGTTCTATGAATGCCACCATTAAGGCCTATAAAGAGAACCCTATGGGGACACTGCCATGCATCAAGGCTTAATGGTTCTTGTTTATGACGATCTGAAGGCTAACCAGATAGCCCACCCGCAACCTTCTATTTCAAAGTCTAAGGATGATGGGTTGGACTTTTTTTTCTCTTTGGATGAGGGTTCTGATAGTGATCCAATGAGTGAGTCTGAGGAGAGTATGGATGACTTGGAAGTTGAAGTAGGTAAGAAGAGGAAATATTTAAAAACCAGGTCATCCTCCTCAAAAGGAAAGAAAAATAAAGGCAAGATTCTCCACATCAGTTCCTCCTCCTTGGAGGAGGTCTCTGAAGATTCAGAGAAGGAGAAGCCCCAGGGTTCTCTGAAAAAGAAAACTAAAGTCCATATAGAGACCAGAAATAAATGAAAGAGAAAGGATGAGAATGTGAAGGAGTTGGAGGATCACAAGTAGAAAAAGAGTCCAGAAGCTGACCAGAACTTGGAGGAGGTGACCACTGGAGAAGTTCAAAGGGCTGATGACAAAGCTACTATTGGTGACACCCCAAATAAGGAACATGACAACTCTGGTAAGATTGATCTCTCCTGAAACCCTCCTCCTGAGGGTATGAAAGGTTTTATGGACACCATGGAATGGTTAATCACGAGTTACAAGAAAGTTGTGGATGACAACCAAAAGCTCATCCACAAAATACAGATTGTGGAAACTATCAACATAGGGGAAGGTAAGACTATGGTAGATTATATGGAGGATTTGACAAATACTATTGCTAAAGCTGAAAATATAAGAGACTCCTTCAACCCCAGATTTGAGAAAAATGAGAAAGACCTGCTGGAGAGGAAAGCAAATGCTAATGCTATGGATCAAACTATGTCAGGAACTGTTAGTAAAGTCAACAAAATTGAGGAATGTCTCAAAAGTATCGCAGAGCAAAGCTTAAACATTCTGAAGGTCTCTGCTGGCAATACCAAAACTCTCATCAGCAATTTGGATGAGGAGAAGGATACCCTAGATATTGACCCTGACACTGAAGGCACATGAGAAGTCCAAGGACCCAGAACAAGAACCAGAGGTAAAAATAAGGACAAGAAGCCTAATAAGGACCTGGATGAACTCAAAGTTGTTGCAGCCTCCTATGACCAGTTAGTGATTAAGGCGGAGCACCTTCTGAAGACTCTTTAACTGTGCAATGTTTTCCTGGTTTTTGTTGTTTTGCTATTTTTATCTTTAGCTGTCCTTTCTATTTACTAGATTTTTTGCCAGTCATTTTGTAAGTAGTTTTTATGCTATGGACACTCTATGTTGACTTTTATTAATCTCCTATGTTAAAGGTTTCGAGTCCTGAAAACCAAATTTTCTAATTAATCAGAACAGGCTTATTGTAAAACCTTTAACTGGGTGACTCAAGATCATTGAGTTCTTCAAATCCTCTAGCGAGGTAACCTTTAATAGGGTATATAGCCATCCCTTAACCGGATGATCTCTAATAGGATCGGTTCCTAGCAAAACCTATTGTAAAGTCTTTAATTGGACTAGGCTCCTAACAGAGCGATCTTCAAAAGAGTTCAAAAAAAGCTTGTGGGTATTCATCCCCACCGTGGTTTTTCCCATTTGGGTTTCTACATGAAAAATCTGTGTTTTATGTGTTATGTATTTTTCATGTGATGATTATGTATTCTTTGGTTGAAAGATTATGCATGCAGAGTTAATAGGTTATGGTATTACTGGTATACCACATGCATACATTTATGGGTGAAGTTATTATCAAGTATGGAATGCATTTCAAGTGTCTGATGTCTTACTCTGTTTAACTGGTACTACCTATTAGAGTAATTGGGTCTTTACTTGATTAATTAAACAATATTTGTTTAATTCTTTAAGTTTTCAATTATCTTTTTACACTTAAACTAACATTAGGTGCATATAATTAATTATTTTAATTAATTATTATGTGCAAACCTAGGTTTTCCCTTTTTAGGGTTTCTTGACCTTTTAAAGGTTGAGTTCTTTCTTTTCATTGTATTATGATGAAGAAGGATTATTATTGACAATACTTTTTTTTTTGGAGAATATTAAGCTCTCTCTTTTTGAGCATATTTTCTATGTATTCTTTCCTTCTATGATTTTGCTTCGTTGCTTCTCCTTGTAACAGGTTTTTCATCTTGCAAAGATTATTTGGGCTCCTGTGGTGTTGTATTTTCTCAACTCCTATATGGTATTAGAGCTTCAGATCTGCAGCTACCTGTTCTTGTTTTGAGAATTTTGCTTTGGAAGTAGATCTGGGGTTTCAGAAAGTTTTTATGCACCTAGGGTTTGACCTTTTTTCTGAGCACTTTGGGCCTAAACGGACCTCACCATCGTGCTCAGAAGACCCAAAAACCCCTATGGTCATATAAAATTTGACCTATTTTGGTTCTTGAGCCTCTGGGAGTATTTTTTTCTTAGATCCAAGCCGTACGGCCCTCGCATGTAGATCGAGAAAAAAAATTTAAAAAAAAATATTTTGCCTTTTTACAGCATGCAGGCCAAAATTTACTTTTAAAAAAAAAAATTCTTTCAAAAAAAGCGAAAAAAAGGGGTTTTTTGTTTCTTTTAAGAAAAATTTTGGGGAAAAAGTTTTTTGGGGGGGGGTCCCCATGGTACACAGGGTACCGTGGGGCAACGGTGTTGCTGCGTTGTTGCAAGTCTTGGGCCTCATGCCTCCAGTCTCTGGGCCCCTTCTAGCTCTCGGTCCCCTACCAACCTCCCTGCGCCCACCAGCCACCGCTTCCCAGAGGCCCCTGCTGCTGCCCGCTAGAAACCTCCCCACTTGGCCCGACCTCCTCCACCACTCGACCACCCAGCCAGCTCCACTGCCCGCTGGAAACCACTGCCTGCAGCTGCCGCCACCGGGAACTGCTCCAGCCACCTCCCGCCGCTTGCTGTGCCGCCAGGAACCACTCCGGCCACCTCCCGCCACCTGCTGCACCACCAAAAACTACCGCAAGCCTTGGGTGCCACCTGGACTCAGCTACCTAGCCATCGAGGGGCCACCCGGCTACCACCCACTGGCCACTGGACCACCAAAGAGCCACTAGACCTCCTTTTTTGGCTTTTTCAGGGGGGGTTTGGTTTTTTGGCTCTATCTTGGACATACGGAGTCATTTTTTAAAAAATGAATAGGCATCAGAAAGCTGGTTCTGAGCTGGACCTTGTCATATTGGTAATTTTTTCCAATTTTTCTATTTGACTATGTTTTTTTCCAGTCAAAGTGAGGTCTTATTTTTGCACTCTGGGAGACATAGAATGAACATTCGACCTCAGTTTTTTGAAAACTTTATATTTTCAGAAAGCGTGTGCTGTTTACTTTCTAGCCATCTAAGTTTTATTTCCAGATTCTACTCCATACATATTTTATTCAATTTTTTCCTTTTCAGCACTCTGGTGGATATCTTGGTTGTTTCAGGTCCTAGGATCTCTTCTCTAGGTAGGATGTCTCTATTTTGGTTCTCATTTCTATTTCCAGTCTTGTTATCATTGTAGCTTGTATTTATGCAAACACACTGAGATAAAGTGCCATCATGCATTGTTTACTTGAGATCTTGCACATCATGTGTCTTGTTGTACATGCACTATTCATAAAGTGCCATGAGGGGGTTGATGTTTGCCTTGTTTTCCTTCTGCCTTTGTCTAATGAGTGTTCCTTCTAGGACATTCCCCTCATGCTGTGTGTCAAGTGAGTGTTCCTTCCACGAAACCATGTACTTTTCTTAGCACCTTTGATGTTCCTAGTTCTTCATCATGTAGTTCTTGTTGGCCATTCTTTTCAGTGTACCTATCCCTCTCCCTTTTCCACATTATGGGGAGGTTTAACCTGTTGGTTCTAATGCTTCCATGGTTCGATTGATCAACTCTTCAGGATTTGGTGTCTTATGCCATCTGTATCTTCGATTGCAATTATTTGCCTTGTTTGCCTTCTGATTCAAGTAGTGTCATTTGAGGGCACTCATACATATTATAGTCTTCTCTACCTAGTGATGTTCTATTTCAGTGGAGGTTCTTCAGATCAACAGCTTCTCAGAGATAGTGTTTGCATTTATTTCATGCTTCAGTGGTATTCTTTTCCATCTCTTTTTGGAGTAGAGTTTTTTTCCCACGTGGTTTTCTCTATTTCTCCAGTTCATAGAGATTTCATTGTATTTGGGTACCTGATCAGGCCTTGTTGTTGGGACCCATCTTTCATGTTTTCAATAGCTGTTATAGGTTTTATCTTCTCCCTAAGTCTAGCCTAAGGGGGGGTGTTAGAGTAATTGGGTCTTTACTTGATTAATTAAACAATATTTGTTTAATTCTTTAAGTTTCCAATTATCTTTTTACACTTAAGCTAACATTAGGTGCATATAATTAATTATTTTAATTAATTATTATGTGCAAACCTAGGTTTTCCCTTTTTAGGGTTTCTTTACCTTTTAAAGGTTGAGTTCTTTCTTTTCATTGTATTATGATGAAGAAGGATTATTATTGACAATACATTTTTTTTTTGGAGAATATTGAGCTCTCTCTTTTTGAGCATATTTTCTGTGTATTCTTTCCTTCTATGATTTTGCTTCATTGCTTCTCCTTGTAACAGGTTTTTCAGCTTGCAGAGATTATTTGGGCTCCTGTGGTGTTGTATTTTCTCAACTCCTATACTGGCATGGTTAAATTCAGTAATGATGACAATCAGTTGGTATTGCTTTAACTTGATAAGTTGTTGAGAACATTTTTGTTTGTACTGATTCAGCCCCCCGCTCTCAATACCAGTTAGGGTATCTTCTGTTCATCATTATTCATCACAACTGGGGTGTCTACAGTGTCTGTCTTTGATTTTGGTGAAGTAAAGAATCCTCTATTCTCTTCAAAGAACTTGACCCAGATGTTTTGAGTTTCCTTTATTATTTCATTTACCCTTCCTAGCATCAAACTAGTTATTCTATGTTTGCTATTAAATGCTTTTCTATCTGCCACCTCCATTTCCTTTCCATTTCCTCTGGGGCAATAGTAACACAAACAGATAATAAATCTTGAATTTTAATATGCTTATCTTCTTGTATAACTGTCAGTCTTATAGCATCTAACATATTATACAATTCAACCGGTATTTGATTTTCAATTTATATTAAGGCTTTCTTATAAATATCCAAATATAATAAGACTTCTTCCTCTACCTCTCTTTGCTCATCATCCTCTAATTCTTAGTAATAAAATTGTACATTCTTTAATATACCATCCTTAGTGATTTCATCTATTAATTCTACAAAAGTTTTTGGTGGAACATTACCAGATTGAATAGCTGTATTAGTTTCATTCTTCTTCTTTCTCTTTGTAGTACCAGATGTAGCTGAAGGTGTTGCATTTGGTGCTTGCTTCTGTGCCATTATTTTGAGTGTGACCTTCCTAACCAGTTTCTTTTTAGCTTCTACTTTTGTTTCCTCTATTTTCTTCCTTACAACCCTCTTGAATGCCAAGGGTGTGTCATCCTCAGATTCAAACTCTGTAGTAACAGGTTCAATGTGTACTTCTAGATTCTTCCTCTTCCTTCCTTTCTTCGAGACTGCATCAATTAATGCTTTGATATCTTGTGAGATCTTCTCAACAAATTTGCTAGCCTTTCCTTCCTAATTCTCTATCTATGTCTCATTGAACTCTATTTCAACCTCATGTGACTTCTATTGTGCAGTCCTACAGGGCTTCTGTGCCTCATCTATAGGTGCAACAATCAACATTTTTGTATAATTATCAAGAATCAATGCATCCACTTCATAGCCTATTTACTTAATCCAAATCTTTCGAAGCTTAACTACTTCCATAAGTGTTTCATCCTTCTTCACCATGAAGCATATGTCAGTTGAATATTTTTCTACAATATGCTCAGGAACCCTTACCCTAGACTTCATAGATTTTTGAAATCCCTTGAAATATCCCCAAACTTTATCATCTCTTTGACTTCCTAAAGAAACAATTGACTATTTCAATTGTCTCCCTACTAGAATGTTAAATGCCCATTGCCTTTTACCAAAACCTGGTGTATCATTCATGAAAAATAACATTAAACAGACTATCAAGTTGCCATACCGGAAGGTTCCCTTCTTTTCTCCCTTAATCTTTCCTATGTTTATTAATAACTCATCTAACATCCAACCATATAGATCCAATTTCATATTTTCTCTCATCATTTTGTATGCAGCCAAAATGCATGGACTAGAAAAAGAATTCAGTTGGTTTGAGCGAGTTACCTTATACCCGATGATCATGCTACTGAATATGTTGTCCATGTCGATAATAGTGCTTATCCTCATTGATCTCCTATTAGATATCACACTGGTGATCTTGTTCAAGAAATCATTTGAAACCTTCTTATCTAGATGTTGCCCAACTGATGGTAAACTAGTGATTACCCTGATGAATTCCTCAGTGATCTTGTAAGGTCTATCTAACCAGATAAACTCCCCATGTACTCTACTCAAAACATACCTAATTATCTCATCTTCAAATTCTGGAATTTCAAGAATGTCGATAAACCCTAAGTCTTCAATGTGTTTGTATGTCAGTTTGATATTTCTAGATTCTCCCATTAGCTCGCTCATATACATTCCCTTAATTTATAATGTTCCCAAGACCTCAATATGAGAGTGTATGTATGCCCTAACATTCTCAACATAGACAACTCCCTCCGAAACACAGGAAAATGCTCCAACCAAATTTTCTAGGGTAGCCACATGTGGATACCACTTGAAAATTGGCTTGGGGAAGTCCTTGACCTCTACCACAGTCAGATTTGAAATAAATATAGGAATATAAGATGATCCCACTTCCATGTTGAAAGATAAATACCTTGTGATCACTCTTAGTGAAAACCCTTAACAAATTATTCCAATCGCCAATGAAATCACTCAAGTAGAAATCTGATTGCTTTGAAATGCCTTGATCTCTCTTAGTCACTCTTGATCACTTTGAAATCACTCTGAATGCAAGATGATCAATAATGAAGTGAATATGACATTTTAACCTCCATGAAAAACCCTAATCTTCCATTGACATAAATGACTACTAGTGAAAGATACCGGATCTCGAACAAAACATATCCATGCCGGATAAGAATCTCCAATGTTTGGAACATCTTATAGAACCTCTTCTCGGGGCATATGTAGCATCTTCATGAATTTTTCATACCCCTAAGGCATCTGCCTCAGTTACTGGATGAGCTACCTACTAGTGTAGGAGAAACCTCTTTTGTCAGATAAGTACTCGATGGATTTCCATCCGATCGTTGTTCTTCAGTCTTCCTAACCCATCTCTGAGTATGATCTTGCCAGATTTCACTAACCTTCTCTTTCCCTTTCTCACTTGATCCTCCATTACTAACTAGTAGATTTTTGCTTCTACAAAATTTAGCAATATGTCCAACCACATTACATGCATAACATGTAACATTGTTCCTTTGAAATGCTTTGCTAAAACCGCTAAAATTGCTTGACCTGCACTGATTAGCCATATGTCCAAAATTTCCACATGCATAGCATTTAACATTCATTCTGCAATCTTTTGTCTTATGACCATACTTATTGCATTTAGAACATTTATCAGGAGCAGAATCAGGGTTCTGATTTGTTTTGTTTCTACATTGTCTAGCCATGTGACCAAATCTATTGCAAACAAAACATCTACCATTGAATTTATAAGCATTAAATTGCCTTATCAGTGCCTTATGGTTTTGATCTTCATTAGCAATACCAGAACTCTGTCATTGCTCAAATCCAAGTCCACCAAAATCTCTAATCTGCCTTTGTCTCTTCAACAACTCATCTATTTGTGTTGAACCAATCTTGAATTTTTCTTTATACTCACTTGCAGTAGTTAAATATTCTCTCAAAATTATCATTTTTCTCTCAAGATCTTGTTCATTACTCTGGGATTGTGCTAAATCATTTCTCAACATATCATTCTCATGAACCAACCTCCCACATTATTCAAATTTTTTCTTCAGGGATACAACAAGATTTTCTTCCTTTTTCTTCTGGTCCTCAATCTCCTTTGACATCCTCATAGTTATAACTTGCATTTCATTTTTCATAACCATGTTCTCCTGACTCAATTTCTGACATTGTTCCTTAAGTGCATCTTTCTCTTCATCATCCTGACTTTGCAAAAGTTCCTTTCTCCTAGCCTGAACAAAAGATAACCTCTCTTTTAGGACAAGAATGAATTCCTTAGCAGAATTCAATTCATCTTGTATCTTTAAATTCTTCAACCTTTCGACATCATAATCTTCAAGTGTCATCTGAAGTTGCTTCTCTAAGGCCATGTCCATGGATTCCAGATACAGGATATTCCTCAAGTTGTTGAACCTCCTCCGAGGCACAAGGCTCTAATTCCAATTGTTGGAATCCAATAACACTGAGAGGGGGGGAGGGGGGGTGAATCAATGTTATATCGGAATGATCAATTTTAGCCTTAATAAAACATTCATACACCAATTAGTATATCGGTACATACAAAATTGAAAGAAGTAAAACAACCAATAAGTCGATCACATAAATGAGAATCATAACACACAAAATTTTATGTGAAAAACCTCAAAGAGGAAAAACCACGGTGAGATTTGTGACCCACAATATCAATTCAGTGGCCATATGAAGAGATATTACAAAATATGAGGGGCCTGAACTTGCAGGAAGGCTTATAGCCTAGAGCACACTGCTCAATCATAAAAAGGAGTCTCACTGACTACATAAAAATACAGACTACAATCTGAAGAAGTGATGTACTACTAAGATATCATCTTCTATGCCTGAATACAGTTCTGGTTTAAGCTCTGTCTATTCTGGTTTGAAACCCTAAACCTTTTACCAGAATAAACTTTACATAAATATCCTCACATATATAATCTCTCTGATATATTTCGCATTATATTACATTAGCATATCCATAATATCCTATATAAAAAATGATCTAATCCAACTGAGCTATATACCCTATGCAATTTTCATGCCTTATGTCGGCATAAAAAGATGATTACAATGTCAAATTATATGTCAGCTATATAAAATAAATACATGAATATAAAAATAAATTTCTGATGCCAGATCCAAGAGATTACAACCTTCAATACCGATAATCATATTCTAAACCATGTCGGCCTACATTGCTGGTAACCAAAGAAATCCTTTTGTCCTATCAGTGCCGGTGTAGTATCTGTGAAGTACTTGCCGATACACAACTGAACTGAAACATGAAGTCGGAACACAATACCATGTTGCCATCAATGACAACATAGTGAAACCAACAAATTGAGTGTCAATTTCTAACATTAGATGCAGTGAGCTCTAAGCAGTTGGCCTTTCTACATGTGCAGACCCCATATTGTACACACATACTATCTGCAGTAGTATCATCTGATTGTGGGTAAGGTTTCCCACCGTGGTTTTTCCCCTTACAGGGTTTCCACTTACAAATATCTATGTCATGTTTTGTGGATGTTATTTGTCTCTCTGTTTGATGCATTAAATGTTGGCATTTTTTATGATTATGTTGTGATTGTCATTGATGGACACACACTTGCTTTGAGATCACTTTTTGTATGTATGAGGTATGCTCAACCGGTATTTGTTCCAAACCAGTATCATGTATTATAGTCTTTAGACTATCGATGTTTTGCAGAAAGTGTTTACCGATCTCAAGCGGCATGAAGACCCAAGTGGTATGTAGACCTCAAGCTGTTCGAGGATCTCAAGTAGAGCAAAGGAACTAAAGTGGTAGTTATCATTTTTCCAGTCTTCATTCTTGTCAACCAGTAATCAGTTTTATACTTGAACCGGTATTACTCTATGATGAGTTACCAATCGGTAATCGACAAAGTTGTATGAACCAGTAATACTCTATGATGAGTTACTATCCATCGACACTTTGATGGTGATTTTGTGTCATGTTACCAAATGTGTCTAGATGCATTGAACCTAGGAACTTGCAATGTAATTTTGTTGGACCGATATGAAATCAGATTCCTTTATAAGGACATCATGTCTAGGGTTTTAGTTGTTGTTAGGGTTTTTAATATTGCAAGAGTTTTTGCGATCATAGTAGAGAAGAGAAAGTCTATGTGAAGTAACAGAGGGTGGAGATTTTGAAGATTGAAGTAATGCTAACATGCATTAGAAATGAGCTATCATGGATCTAATCAAGCTGACTGTGCTATCTATTAGATCATTCACTTGTTGATTACTCACATCTTCGACAAGTCTGAAACCCTTAATCGTGTAGGCCTAGAAAAGCCTTTGTAAATCCTCTAACAAGGTGGTTCACATCTGTTGATCTAAAAACCTCTCACAAGGTAGTCCTTGATCAGACTTATCTCTTAATAGAGATTGAGATTCCTAATAGGATCTGTTCTGGTGAAAAACATTGTATGACCTTAACCGCTCACCCTGAAGTAGTGAACAAGTACTTTGATGAGTTCAGATGCAAGATGAGCCAAAGGGTGAGAATATCCGGTGTTATTGTCAAGAAGTATGAAGAAGATATCTGCTTTACCATTAGAGTAGATGAGTGCATAATGGAGGTAGTTGAGCCTAGACAGGAAGAAGTGGAACCCATGGGATATGAGGTGATGTATGACATGCTAGATGGGTATGCCTCTACCCTACTCGCTTCGCCTCTTGATCCAAAAGGGAAGAGAACAGACACCTATTTGGAAAGGGTTACACAGGTTGAAAAACCTTTAGTGAAGAAAGGAAAAGAACCCTCAGTAAAGAAGGGAAAGGAAGTGCCATCTGTATTGACACCAGTTACTTCACCAAGTCCTAAAGTGACCAAGCAGTCACCGGCTAAGAAGAAACCGGAAGTTGCGCCCGCCAAAGTATTTGAGAGAAAGTGGAAGACAAAAGGAAACACACTGGACTCAGAGGACACTATATCTGAAGAACAGCCTAAGAAGACTAGGCAAACAAGGAAGAAGGCAAAGACAACCAGCAATGAACCGACAACATCAGCATCAGTAAATATTGATATTTCCTCTTACAAACCATTGACACATTGTTAAAGGACTATCAAGAACATAAGAAGAAAAGTGCTTGGCAATTTGAAAGAATGCTTTGATGATTTTAATGATAATGAAAAGGAAGAAGTTGAATAGGAAGTCATTAAATATTTATGTATTAATGACAGGTGGCCATCAAAAATTAGATCTCAGACACCTGATTCTTTGTATAATTCTTTAGATAACAAATGGCACATTGCCATAGAGAAGGAACAGGAAATAAGAGAGGAAGTATTTGCTTAATATTTTCCTAATGTCCCTAATTTAGAACTTTATGAAGTTGTGGAAAAATATAAAGGCCTCTTCTTCATGAGAAGAAGGAGATTCTTGTTACTAGAAGGAAAAGTCCCTGAAGTGGTAAAAGATACCCACTCCCTTGCTCAATCCACTCTAAGGTTGCACCAAGTGGCTGAAGCCAACAGGAAAGCTGAGCAAGAACTGGAAATCAATAAACCGGATGAGGTATATGATAGTGAAGGAGAACCGGTCACTGATCAAATGGACCCTATTGATGTTGATGCCTTGAATAGTGAAAATGTTACTCCTGATACACCAACAAAAGTGGCAAGATAGGAGAAATGGGATAAAGAAAAGGCTGACAAGGAGCAAGTGGAGAAAAGGAAAAAGAATCAAGAAGAAAAGAGGAAATAGGCAAAAGAAGAGAAGAAGCAACAAGAAGAAGAGAAGAGAAAAGAAGAAGCGAAGAGAAAAGAAGAGGAGAATAATAAATAAGAGGAAGAGAAGAAGAGGAAGGAAGAGGAAAAGAAAGAAGAAGAGAAACAGAAGGAAGAAGAAAAGAAATAGGAAGAGGAGAAGAGAAAAGAAGAAGAGAAGAGGAAGTAGGAAGAGGAGAAGAAGAAGAAGGATGAAGAAGAAGAGAAGTGGAAAGAAGAAGAGAGGAAGAAGGAAGAAGAGAAAAGACAAAAAGAAGCAGAGGAGTAAAAGAAGGAAGAAGAGGACAAGCTAAGAGCCAAAGAGAAGGAGGAAGCAACATAGAGCACAGAGGTGGAGACCCCAAAGGCAACCGGTAGTCAAGCCAAATCGGCTGACATTACCAGTCCCATTGACCTCCAATCTGCAAATGAATCAAAGCTACTACAAAGCATTAAGCTTTCCCAAGAGTGACTGGAAGTGCTAAGGAGGAAAAAGGAGCAAGATGTTATTCAAACTACAGTGGAGACCCTTACTAGTTTGATTCCTGGTACCAATCTCCCAAGTACCGATTCATCTCTAGCTCAATTGAAACTCCTATGCACAGTTGTAGAAGACTAGGTGCAAGGCCTAGAAGAGGTTGCTGAAGCCAATGCACAAAAGAAGCATCAAAAAGGCTCTGAACACTGCCTTGGTGAAGAAGTTAAATGAGCTCCGGTCCAAACTACAAAAAGCACAAAAAGACATAAGAGATGCTCTGGATGAGGGGAATCTACTCCTCAGTAAGAAATGCCAACTCCATCTATTATGTGATGATGTGCTTGCTCAGAAAAACAAATTGCAATCTGACTTGCAGTCATTCATAAGCACCTTCAAGATGCCCTATTATTCCTTAACCACCTATGGGCAAACTGTTCACCAGTTTTGACTCCAAACTACAAGAATAGAGGTAGAGATTAGCAACCAAACCAAAGATTTGTAGGAACTTCAACTAGTTCTACTACCAAGACTGCAAATACTTCAGAAATGCTATCTCAATCTAGATGCTTTAATGGTCACTCAAGAGATGAGTACCATGGACACCATGGAGGAATAGGTATCCCAGATGCAAACAGAGAGTGAGGTTGCTACCTCATTGCTTGAGTCATGGTCCTTATCCATGAAAACATTTATGCAGGACTTTAAATTAGTTTTTGACAAGTTTCACTCTTTATTGTCATAAACACTTATTATTTTAATGCTAATGGAAATAGGGGTTATTCAGTTGTACTTTGTCATTGTTGGCAAAGGGGGAGTAGTATTCTGTATTTAAAATTTTGTTGCATTTTATGTATACTTTCTTGTTTATCTCTGTAAGGGAGTAGTATACATTGTATTTTTTGTAAAAGGGATAGTGTATATGCTTAGGGGGAGCAATTTTGATTATGGCATATTTTTGCTATAAAACACCTAGATGTCAAAACTTTCCTAAGTGTTGCCATCAATGCCAAAGGGGGAGATTGTTGGCATTTTTGATGATTATGTTGTGATTGTCATTGATGGACACATACTTGTTTTGAGATCACTTTTTGTATGTATGAGGTATGCTCAACTGGTATCATGTATTATAGTCTTTAGACTATCAGTGTTTTGCAGAAAGTGTTTACTGATCTCAAGTGGCATGAAGACCCAAGTGGTAAGTAGACCTCAAGAGGTTTGAGGATCTCAAGCGGAATGAAGGAACTAAAGCGGTAGTTATCATTTTTCTAGTCTTCATTCTTGTCAACCAGTAATTGGTTTTATATTTGAACCAGTATTACTCTATGATGAGTTACCAACTGGTAATCGGCAAAGTTGTATGAACTGGTAATACTCTGTGATGAGTTACCAACCGGTATTTTTGTGATGAGTTACTATCCACCGATACTTTGATGGTGATTTTGTGCCGCGTTACCAAATGTGTCTAGATGCACTGAACCTAGGAACTTGCAATGTAATTCTGTCGGACCAACATGAAGTCAGATTCCTTTATAAGGACATCATGTCTAGGGTTTTAGTTGTTGTTAGGGTTTTTAATATTGCAAGAGTTTTTGTGACCAGAGTAGAGAAGAGCAAGTCTATGTGAAGTAGCAGAGGGTGGAGATTTTGAAGATTGAAGTAATGCTGAAATGCATTAGCAATAAGCTATCATGGATCTAATCAAGCTAACTATGCTATCTATTAAATCATTCACTTGTTGATTACTCACATCTTTGACAAGTCTGAAACCCTTAACCGGGTAGGCCTAGAAAAGCCTTTGTAAATCCTCTAACAAGGTGGCTCACATCTGTGGATCTGAAATCCTCTCACAAGGTAGTCCTTGATCAGAGTTATCTCCTAACAGAGATTGAGATTCCTAACAGGATCTATTCTGGTGAAGAACATTGTATGACCTTAACTGGTCTGGTTACTATTCTGCAGATAGTTACTTGTGAGTTTCATCTCACTGTGGTTTTTCCCATATGGGTTTCCACATCAAAATCGCTTGTGTTATGGTGATTGTGCTTCTGTGGGTGAATGCCTTATTTTCTGTTTGGTTTGCATTTGTATTAACCGGTTTGTTAGTAAAATTGTTTTACTAGTTTACTACTAGACTGTTTAAGTATTTGAGTTTAGTATTTTTTGGTATACTAATTCACTCCCCCTCTTAGTATTCATCATTAAACTTTACCGGTATTGTATTTAATTGTTAAACTATTAATTGACACAAAGTTTGGTTTATTGGTATTATGCATTAAGTTTGGTTAAGTTATATTTGGGTTGAAATTAACAAACAACTGATTCAGCCCCCCCTCTCAGTTGCCTCCGAGTCCTAACAATTGGCATTAGAGCCTAATCCTCTTTTTGCAGAAGTTTAACAACTTGGGGAGATTCTATGGCAACTAACTATTTCAGGAAGGACAATCCGAAACTTGATGGAACTAACTATGGTATATGGAAGATCATAATGGAGACACATCTGAATTGCATTGGAAAAGACATATGGGATGTTACAAAGAATGGCTATGTTGGTCCTACTCAAATTCAACCAAATCCACCAACCTTGGCTAAATATTAGGAGAATGACTACAAAGCAAGAGAAGCACTTTTTAGCACATTGTAAGATCAACAAATCATGGGATTATCAGACCGATCTACTACCAAAGCTATTTGGGACAAATTGGAAACATTGAATTAAGGTGATACCAGAGTCAAAATTGCAAAACTAGAATGCTTCTGGGTCAGGTATGAAAATCTGAAAATGGAAGAAGCTGAAAAGATTTATCCTTTTATGGAAAGAGTAAATGAAATTGTTCTGGGTATACAATGTTATGGAGGATCCTTAAGCAAAGATGAAATTGTTTCTAAAGTTTTAAGAGAATTTCCACCAGCATATAAAATGAAAGTAATTGCTATCAATGAATTGAAAACAATGCCTAATGCATCAGTATCTAGAGATACTCTGGTTGGAAAACTTTTAGCTTTTGAACTTGAGGAATTTGGTCCTGTTGCTACAATTAAGATAGATTTAGCTTTCAAGGCATCATCATCATCTACAACATCATCATCTACAACATCATCATCATCATCTGAAAAATCTGATTGGAAAGAACTTTATGCAAGAGAACTTGAAGACATCAGAAGGGAGAATGAAGAACTTGAAGAACTTGAAGCACTATTTGCAAGGAAAATGCCTAAAGGTCCAATTAGAAGTAAGTATGAAGGTAAAGCACCATTTAAATGTTTTAATTGCAATAAAATTGGTCATATGGCATCTAGGTGTCCTGATAGACATGCAAGATTAAAAGAAGAAGCTAAAAGAGCATACAAGCCTAACCCTAAATATCAGAGATACAAATTTAAGAAGAATAGAGACAAATCATGTTACTATGCTGATGAAGGAGTTACTGATGATTCTGATGAGGAACCGACAGGCAATGGATGGAATTTTGTTGCTATAACAGAAGATCAACCGACACCTACTATTGAACCAGTAGAGCAGGCCTTATCAGCTAAAATTGAATAAAAGGATGAATGGATCATTGATTCTGGATGTTTGCATCATATGACTGGTGATAAAAGTAAATTCTTAACTTTTCAGGAATACAATGGAGGTCTAGTAAGATTTGGGGATGATAAAGCTTGTTTGATCAAAGGAAAAGGCACTATATCATTTGATGGTAAGCACAAGACTGATAATGTTTACTATGTTGAAGGTTTGAAGCATAATCTGTTGAGTGTTGGTCAATTAGTTGAAAAGGGTTTTAGTTACAATTCAAGAATGGTAAATGCAAAATCATGAATAGAACTGGCTTGGAAATTGCAACCGGTAATCAAACTAGAGGTAATATCTTTCATGAAAGTTGGTTACAGCATAAGAGACTTTGTCATGTTAATTTTGATTGCATTGTGAAAATCAGTACAACTAAGGCAGTAAAGGATTTACCTAAGATTGTTAGACCTCACAATCCTGTATGTAAGGAATGTCAATTTGGAAAGCAAGTTAGAGCAACTTTTAAAAGTATTCCAAAAAAATCCAATAATGTTCTTGACTTAATTCACAATATTTATGTGGTCCAGCAAGAACTAGAAGTTTACAAGGAGATAAATATTTTATGTTAATCATTGATGATTATTCTAGAATGTGTTGGGTTACTTTTCTCAGGGAGAAATCATAAGCTTTTGGGAAATTCAAATTATTCAAGGTGATGGTAGAGAATGAAACCAATAAGAAAATCAAATGTTTGAGATCAGATCAAGGAGGTGAATTCACATCAAAAGAATTTAATACATTCTATGAAGTGAACAGAATTAGGAGACAACCCAACAAAATGGAGTTGTGGAAAGAAAAAATAGAACTATTCTGGATGCACCTAGAAGTATGATATCAGAAGCAAATCTACCTCATGTATATTGTAGAGAAGTAGTGAATACAATGGTTTACACATTCAACAGAGTTCACATCAAAGGTGAAACTGGTAAGACCCCTCATGAACTATGGTTTGGTAATACTCCTACTCTTAAATATTTCAGAATATTTGGAAGTAAATGTTATATTAGGAGAGATGAGTATATTGGAAAATTTGATCCTAGAAGTGATGAAGGAATATTTCTTGGTTATTAATCTAAGAGAAAGGCATATAGATGTTTTAATAAAAGATTACATAAAATCGTTGAGAGTGCAAATTCGAAGATTGATGAATAGTTTAGAGGTAATTCAAGGTCAATGGACTCTAAACCAGATATAGAGATAATATCAAATGAACCTACAATGAGTAAACTGATATAGAATGTTGATCCAGTCACGCCAAAATCATCTGAGAATTTCACAGTGACTGAAGAATAAAAACAAGTAAATACACCCAGGTATGTAAGATTGAATCACTTTGAAAGTCAGATAATTGGGAATAAGTATCAAGTTGTTATGACTAGAGGAAGACTGGAAAATGAAGAGGTATGTTTAATTTATCGAATTAAACTGACAACTATTATTGAGGCATGTGAAGATAAACATTGGATTAAAGCTATGGAAGATGAATTGGAACAAATTGAAAAGAATAATAACACATGGACATTGGTTGCCCGGCCTAAAAACACAAATGTAATTGGAACTAAATGGGTATTCAAAAATAAACTTAATGAAGATGGTAAAGTAATCAGAAACAAAGAAAGATTAGTGTGTAAGGGATATTCATAGAAAGAAGGAATTGATTATAATGAAACCTTTGCACCGGTAGCTAGAATTGAGGTAGTCAGACTATTCTTAGCTTTTGCATCACAAAAGAACTATAAAGTATATCAAATGGATGTTAAATGTGCATTTCTGAATGGTAGTCTTGAAGAGGAAGTTTACATTGAACAACCCAATGCATTTTCAGTGGCAAATGACAAAGATATGGTTTGTAGGTTAAGGAAAGCTTTATATGGATTAAAGCAATCTTTTGAAGCTTGGTACACTAAAGGTAATGCTGACAACAACTTATATTATAAAGTGACTAATGATGACATCTTGGTTATAGAAGTTTTTGTTGATGATATGATTTTGGAGAAGAAGATGGATTGTGTATAGACTTATCTAATAAGATGCAGAAAGAATTTGAAATGTCTATGATTGGGGAGATAAAATTCTTTTTAGGATTGCATATTTTACATACTGATAAAGGTATATTCATAAATCAATCAAATTACTTGAAGGAATTACTTAAGAAATTTGGCATGGAAAAATCTAAACCGGTAATTACACCTATGACTACAACTGATAAACTATCATTGAAGGATGAATCAACACCTGTTAATCTGACAAGATACAAGTCTATGATTGGAGGTTTATGATATTTGACACAAACAAGACCTGATATTATGAATGTAGTATGTATTGTTTCAAGATTTCAGAGTAATCCTAAAGAAAATCATGAATCAGCAGTGAAAAGGATTTTCTGGTATCTACAAGGCACAACAAATCTTGGTTTATGGTATCCTAAAGATGAAAATTTTGATTTATGTGCATACACAAATGCAAATTGGGTAGGAGATGTAGATGACAGAAAAAGTACCACCAACAGAGCATTTTTTCTTGGTAGTAGATTGATTTCATGGTTGAGAAAGAAACATAGTTGCACATCTTTATCAACAACAGAATCAGAATATGTTGTAACAACAACTAATTGTACCTAGGTATTATGGATTAAGCAAATGTTGAAGGATATAAAGGTAAAATGCACAGTCACCAGTATCTGGTTCACCGACAGGTTATATTGTTCATCAGCACTAAGGATAACTTGGAGATTACTTGGTTATGTCAAAGACATTGTTTGGAAACTTTGTTTTGGTGGCTTGGTTATTGGTCTAATTGAGTTTGCATATTTGTTGTTACTGACAAATAGGTCTAGGTTATGGACCGGCAAGTGTTATCTATTCCAGATCAGCAAGACACGTTATGGAGATGATTTTTTATTATTGTAAATGCATTGAGCCAACATGATGCATTGCATATTGATTCATTTGTAATTGATTTTATTGTAATATTCTTAGTAAGCTGACCTACACATTTGGTCTTAGGTTTTGGTATATATGAAAGATCTCATTTGTGAGATTGATATGGGAATGTAATAAGTGGTAGAGAATAAGGTATTTTGGTATATATGAATATAGGAAGAGCTATATATGCAAACATCATTTAAAGACTCAAGGAAGGTTTTGAAGGAAAATCAGAGCTTAACCGGTACTGAATCCAGCATATGAAAATGCTATTTTGAGTAGTACATTATCATTGGATTTAACCATCCAATTGTAGTCAGTGTGACTCCCATTTTATGACTGAGCAGTGAGCTCTAGGCAGTTGGCCTTTCTACATGTGCACTCCCCATATTGTACACACATACTATCTGCAGTAGTATCATTTGATTGTGGGTAAGGTTTCCCACCATGGTTTTTCCACTTACAGGGTTTCCATGTGCAAATATTCATGTCATATGTTGTGGATGTTATTTGTCTTCTTGTTTGATGCATTAAACTTTACCGGTATCGTAATTAACAATTAAACTGTTAACCAACACAAAGTTTAGTTTACCAGTATTATGCATTTAGTTTGGTTAAGTTATATTTGGGTTGAAATTAAGAAACAACTGATTCACCCCCCCCGTCTCAGTTGCCTCTGGGTCCTAACAGATATTATAGGAAGAACAAGGTTATCTTCATGTTTTATGGTGTAGAGTGTGGTCTAGATTCCTTGAGGTGATTGGGCCAACTTATTGGAAGGTGGTGATAATATGTTTTAGGTACAGAATAAGGATTTGTAAAAGGATTGAGCCAACATGAGTCTACACATTTCACATTTTTCTATTTTGAGAAGTTGAGTATTTGGAGATCTATTTTGGTGGTGAGGATATATAAGACCAACTTGGATGATCATTTTGTATGGTGGTATGTATGTGAGATTGTGTTGGAAGTGATTGAGTGCAGTTTCACATACGTATCTTAAGTGTTCATAATCTGATACATGGTAGCAGAGCATAATAGAGCAGTTTTTTTGAGTAGTGACAATGGATCGTTCTTGAGCCTAACTAGAACTAATTTCTGGCATTTGTAGATGATATACTCTAGTTCAGACATTGCATTTTATTATATATCACATCTTTAGGACATCGAGTCCTTTGGGGTCGTAGCCAAATTATGTATTTGAGCAGTGAGCTCTAGGCAGTTGCTTGAATGTAAATGCATTTCACTTTTGTAATAGTGTTCTACTATTGACCATAGTATAATAATATTGTGGGTTCAAATCCCACCATGGGTTTTCCCTTTTGGGTTTTCACATAAATTTATTGTTGTTATGGTTTCATGTTTAATTAGATTATGTTTCTACACTTTTGTTTTAGTTATTCACATCCGATGGTTAAAAAAACAACTTAATAAATTTGTGAACTACATGTTGGCATTGTATTGTCATTGATGTCAACAAGTATAGGAAATTGATATGCTGACAAATGAGTAAGGTGATTTATTGGTAACCATGAGAAGCAACATCTACCGGTAAGAAAGTGAAAGTCAACAAAAGTCAATAGAGAAGATCATGATCACTGGTATACTAGGAGATGTGTAGTCAATGGGTATGTTTTTCATCCAGGACACATGAGGAGATTGATGTATGACACTTGGAGACAGTTGAAAGACTACGGACTACCAATAATGTAGGCAAGACCAGTGTCAATTGGTAAACTAGATTACCAATCTACAACAAAGTGCAGATGAAATGAACATAGTGAGTCACCTTGGATAACTACATTGAAATGGAAAGTTTGATGATTAGGTTGAGGTGATTCAACCAATATAATAGTAAAGTGTAGGCATGAAGGATAACCAATAGGTTAAGGAAACCAGTAAGCAAGATAGACTAGTTGAGTGTTTAGTCAGTGACTAGTTCTACACTAACAAAGTGGAGATAGTTGAGCTAGATGCTGACAAAGGCTACCACATATGAACCAAGTGTCTAAGGTACAATAGTTGATCAGGGGTACTTCAATGAGGTATTTGAAGAGTCAGTTGACATTAAATGAAGACTACAAAAATCATGAGCGAGTTGCAAAAGTTTGTGGTTTGATGAAGATCAATGAATGAATCCTGTGTGCTGATCGATGCATGATATTTGATCTCCTTATCGACCTAGAGAAGAAAACTATTGGAACATTAATGGTGATTGACAAAAATAAGTGTTGTAATTGCCAAAAATAGAAAATGTGTACAAATGGTAGGAGATATGGCAATGCAGTGTTGTCTTGACATAGGCTAGTGATCTCAAAGGTTAGATTTGATGTGATCTGATATGATTGAAGTTAGTAGAGAAAACCCTAAAAATGCCAACATTTGAATGTGTTCTTTGGTGGGAAATTTCAGGCATAAATACATAGATTGAAGATCAAAGAATTGATGCCAGTTGTGAGAAATAAGTTTGCTTGAGAAAATAGAGTGAAGATCAAACTAAGAAGAGTGGTGCAACTAAGTATCAGGAGAAGAACCAGTGGGTAAGGTGTAACCGATAAGAGGGTTTAGAAAAGGTTTAACAGGTAAGGTTAAAGGCATATAACAGTCCTATGAACCTACAAAGGAAGATCCAACAAGTCAGTAGAAGAGAGTAAAGAAGAAAAGGGTGAGTACTAGAGGAAATCAGGCAAAGCAGAAGCAAGGCATAAGAGGAATCAAATAGAGAAGAAAAATAACTAGTAGAGAATAGTGCAGAGGTGAACTGGTAGGCAGTCATCTGAGAGAGACAAAGTGTAGGGTGAGTATTAAAGAAAATTAGCTGAAGGTAAGAAAGGAAAAGAGGGACCGGTAAGAGATCAGAGGAAGTGAATTGGCAGCTAGTAGTAAAAGAACCAGTGAAGCAGAGGAGAGTTGTAAATGGGAGTGAGAATCTGAATAGGTGTTACAAAACTCATTTGTAACAAGGTGCATTCATTGTAATAAGTTTGTATCTCATTGTATATCACCAAGTTGATACTTGGTGCAGGGGTTGGTGCTCCTTTGGGTTGGTTCCCATAAATAGGTAGGGGTTGGTGATCCTTGGGTTGGTGCCCAAAATCTTTATAAAATTGTTTTTCATTTTGAGGCTGGATTAGAGCAGTAGTTTCCAGTAGCATTTCTCACTGAGGTTTTTTCCACATTGGGCTTTCCTCGTACATCTGGTGTTATGTTGTGTGTCTTTGTGTGGTTGTATTTGATCACTTCCCTCAGCTCACCGGTATATCCTCCTTGTGTTTGATTTTCTAAATGGTACCAAAAGTTAGGTTTAAAAGGTTTAGAATATTGGAAACCACTAATTCACCCCCCCTCCTCTCTCAGTGTTCATTGATTTCAACATCTACATCCTCCTCATAATCATCTTGGGATTCAGTCCCCAAAAATTGGAGTATTGTGTCATAAGGAGGAAAATCAAATATTCATGCAATTATCTTAGGAGTAAGATCAACTATCAAAGTTCCTTTGGAATCCACACATTATCATGTATCCTTGTTGTAATGTTGAGATATTATCATTATCAGTTGAGGGCTCTACATTATCTATGTGAAGCAAGTCATATGAGATAATCACAAGTTAGCTATCCTTTTATATTTTCCAATGGTTTATCCACAAACACATCAATCTTCATGGATTCTAAACAAATGTGTCTAATCTTTATATCCATAATCATCTTGAATTTAGAGCCATACTTGGAAACAATGGGCACAACTTGGTACTTGTACTTCATCATTAATGGTTCTTTATCAACCTTCTTATTAGCTTTCCCTTTCATCTCAAGAGATACTTTTGATATTGCATCCTTCTGTTGAGAAATTGGGATACCTATAAGGTTAGAAAAGAACTAGCTAAATCCATTTTATTAAATAAAATTGTTTCACTTTAAGGAAATTATGTGTTTCCAAGTTGTAGGAGGACAAAATATATGGGGATTGGGACTTTGGGTGCACAAAGGCTACATGGATTGGTCCATAGATCCATTTGGGACCCAAAATCCCTTATGAGTAGTCTATCTCTACAATTTTAAACTCTCTAAAATTGGGTCTTTGGAAGTTCCAAGATTCAAAGATTTTAGTCTTCTAATCCCTTTAGGAACTAAAGTCCCATAGGGATGTGTTAATATGCATAGTAAGTGGCTCAGGAAATGGATTTATGAGTGGAAGAAGGTTTGGAGGACAAGGTATTGATGCCCTTTTGGGCTTCGAAATCCTAAAGGAATGCCTTGTAAGTGATTAAGTGTAAGTCTATAATGTTGGTATTTGAAATGTTCATGGTTTTTAGAAGGAAATCTCAAGATCCTCTTGAGACTCAAAGTACTGAAGTATGTACTTCATAGCTTGGAAATTGTGGGTTTTGGGGTTTTGAAAGCTCTAATAACTTAAGGAATGTATCCTATGCTCCTGTCAAGACCTAAATTTGTACATAGGTAGAATTCATAGCTGTCAAAAAGTGTTATTTTAAGTTCTTAGAAACCTTCAAGAATATTAAATTCCACCATCAAAGATTTAAATATCCCTCTAGGACCTGAGGTCCTAGAGTCTATTTCAAAAGTTCCAACACTTATTCATTTTAGAGGGCTTAGTCTGATTTTTAATTGTAACCCCAAAGGTTTGTAGGGTTTGAACTCCTATAAGTGAGATTGTTAGGCATCAAAACTAGTTAAAGGGTAAATTTTATTATGCCAAGGATTTAATGTAATTTTAGGGCACACTCAATCAAGAATGTGGGATTTTTGGAACTCCCACAAGGCACACTTTGAAATGGGAAATTCAATGTGTAAAACCACTTAGGGAAAGGATTGAATGGTATCTTGAGATTTGAATTAAATTTAGGTCTAATTTATTACTAATCTAACAACAAAAAACAAAACAAAACTCTACACTAATGTAAACCTAGAAAGTAGTAAAATAGAAAGGAAACCATAAGTGACAACCAAAATGACAAGAAAAATAAAATAAGAAACAAAAAAAGAAGAAAAAAATTAAGGTAAGAAAGAAAAGAACCTACATGCTTTTGGAAAACCATGACACCAAAAAAAAACATGGGAGAAAGGAGAACACATGTAACAATAGTGACCATGAGAACCAAAGAGTACTAGGGCACAAAACTCAAGCTTAAATTTGTGTGGAATGTAGGGTTCAGTTGTCTAGTCATTGGGAGTGTTAGGAAAATGATTTCTCAACCTTGCAATAATAAAAGTTTACTATTAATGAATGAGCGTGGGGGGTTACAAGGGGGGTGTACCCCCTTTGCAGGGTTTGGGGGGGATGGCCCCCTCAATGGGGGATTCGAGGGCCAAATGCCTTGGTGGGGGATCTTGCAAGCAACACCCCTAAAGTCACATTTTATCTATAATTTGTCATAGTAAATCTTGACCATTTATCTTTAGGGCATAGATGTAATAGTGGATATTTTGTGTGCCTTATTTTCTCTAGAAGGCAACCCTATTTTATGAGGGTATTACAACTGAGTATTGTGATGTAATCAAAGAGTCTAATAATTGTTGAATCCCCTTTGGGTCTTTGTAGGTGATATTCCTATAAGAATTTATCTCTACAAGTATATTGTAATTTATTGTTGATTTATGAATAATATATTCGGTGGCTTTTTGAGTGTGGGCTTTTTTTCTTGAAAGGGTTTTCCCCATGTAAATCACTATGTTGTGGTATGCATGTTATTTATGTATATTTCTATTAAGTTTTTGTAACTATTGTAAAAATCTATAAAAAAAATTTGCAGTACCCTCTTCTCAAGGTTAGTGTAGGAAGTTGATCCGCTACTTAACTTCCTTACTAAGAGAGCTCACAAAATCATTTTATTATACAATATAGCTACATATGAGACTAAAAAAGAGGCTTAAATAGATCAATTTTTGAAAAGGGAAAATGACCATTGATGTGGTAGTTGATTTAAGTGTCTTTGCAGTCTTTGGGATCCAAAAATCATGAAGGACAAGCCAAAGTGGTTAGGAGTCAAAAACTAGAATGGGCAAAAAATCTAGGAATACATCTATATGTCCTTGCAATTACTGAAATGCCAAGGGAAACACATAAATAAAACAAAAGGACAAAGAAAGAAAGGGAACTTTAATAGGAAAGAGAACACTAAAAAAAGGTCCTATAGTCCTCTCAAGACCCATAGTCCCAAATGAAAAACAAAGCCTAAAAAGGAAAAGGAAATGAGAAAAATCAAAAAGTGGGGATTGGAAGGATATTAGGAATGAGTCCTAAGGTCCTTGTAGGACCTAAAATTTTGAACAATGCAAAACACAAAACTAACAAGGAAAAAAATAGAAGTGGAGAAAAAAATTAAAAAGAAAGGGGAAAAAGGAAAGCAAATGACAAAGAAAGAAAACAGGGCAACACCATTTGACTAGAAAAATGTGTGGGTGTGTATGAAAGGCATAATAAATGGTGTCTCACTAGGAAAAATACTTAAGGCATTTTAGAACATTAGAAATAATTATAATATGATTCCTTGACTTATAGTCATTCAAGGCTAACTTCAAACAAGTAAATATAAAGTAGAAATGGATAACTAAGAAATCCATAGGTCATATTTTAAACCTATGTGTGTGTGTCAGTGATTCATTTCCTTCCATTATATGGTATTGAAATTAGGAAAAGGAACCCATACTAAAGCTACATAGATTAAATCACTTTATCTCATGCAATGGCATCCTAGGCATTTCTCTACTACTTGCTATGTGTTTATAGCCTAATTAGAGTTAGCTTTGATTCCTCCAAAGCATATCTCTACTGCCAGCCAAGCATCCATATGTCTAGTAGAGATTACTTGAATCACCCACAAAGATTTTTTCTCTTTGACTTTGTAGCATCTTAAATTTTATCTACATATAATTTTGTCCTCACCTAGATCTCACTTTAGTGCTTTGGCATTTGCTGCTTGGTGTCTATCTTGATTCTGCTCACATCGCCTATCAACCACACAATTTCATCACCTTCACCATCTCCTCCTCTTGTTGGAATATTAATTATCAATACTAGGGTGCTGGGCACCTTGGTTATAGCTCAAGACCAAGGTGTGGTGTTCCTCGGTCCTCCTAATTAGGAACCATTTTGGGTCCCCATAATGGTCACTTCAAGTGAGTAGGAAATTTGACCCCTTGTTGGCCTACTCTAGAAATTCAATTAGTTTTCAAGTAGTCAAGTATAAAAGAAGGTCTACCCCTCTCATTTGAAGCCTAACATTTTCAAGAGGCAAAAAAAAAAGATACTAATTCAATTCAATTGAGCAAGTAATCAATCATTCACCAAGCATTGGAGTATAAGTATAGTCAAGTTTATGCATTCAAGATGGCATCCATGATCAATCTCTTTGAAGGTATTCTATAAGACATCCTAATTCCCTCGCATGATCAATCTCTTCAAAGGTATTTTATCAGCATTTTTGTTTCAAATCTAGCTTTTCCCTCAAAAGGAAAGAATTTTACAACAATTTCCATTTCAATTCATATTTCAATTTCAAGGTTAATTCCAAAATCAAGGTTTGACCTAAGGAAAACACCTATCCCCAACATGTTTCCCTCTCTTTCTATGTGTAAGATATAGGTGTAGGAGTTGTACTTGAGTATTCTAGTAGAGTCAACAATGACAAATAGATTCAAATTTTGATGGAGGAAAATTCAGAGGACCAAGGTGAATCCATACTACTAGGTCTTGAAAAATAAATCCAAACTTCTAGGAACAAGTTCTAAACGTATTATTCTATACAGATCTCAATTTGTGGTTCTATGAGATATTTGTAGTTGTAAAGTGGAAAAATTGAACCCTAGTGACTCCCCACCTAGGAGAGAGAAAGGAAGTCACTAGGATGATTTTTCACTTGGGAGAACTTTGCATTCAAAAGAGGGGCTTGAATCCACTAGATCAAAATCCAAGAGAGACAAGGATGTGGATTCCCAGTGGATTGCAAGGGTTAAAGTGTGATTTACCCTCTTTTGTACATAGGAAAGTTGACTTTTTGACTATGAGGAAAAGAGAGAGAAAATGAGTGAAATAAGGAGCTACCAGTTAGGGATTGTACTATAACTTTGGATCTAAGCTAATTAGACTAATACAGATCTGCATTAAAAATTTGTAGAAAAGTCGATGGGACTGTGGCAAAAGTGTACATGGTCCTTTGAAAAAATTTGCGAAACAAAAGGGTTTTTTCGCCTCTGTAAATGGAGTCCAAATCTGAAAATAAAGTTGTGCACCTACAACCTACACATAGAAAATAAGGGATGAAGGGATGTGGATAGGGGTTTTCCTCAGTCAAACCCCGGTTGAGGAGTCAATCTTGAAAGAGAGTAATTGCAAATGCTGGAATGCAAATAATGGAATTGTATACCTTGTAGATCTGCAATTTGTTGATGATGATTGCTTTGCTTCTTGAATGTAATCACAATTGTCACATGAAATGGCATGTAACATGACAAAAACCTAACACAAACACATGCTTGCAAATGAAAGTTTTAATGTTGCTCCAATGGATGAATAAATTAGACTTGAATGCTTGAGTTCTTGATGATGTATATCTTTGCTTATCCCTTGTATTTTTCCTCCTATCCACATATGTGTCCCTGTAAATGAGAAGACCAACTCTCCTTTATACATGTCTACATGATTAATTTTCAATCATGAAAGGCCCCCCCTTAAGATGCCAACATAGGTTGATGTTGATATCTTAAGGAAATTAGAACAATGATACCTACCTTCAACACAAAGAAGATATCCACTATGCAACAATGTCATAAATCCAAGCAAGAGAGGGAATACTCTTCAAGCAAGGATAAGATAGTTGAAAAGAGATGTCTTTCTAGAAGTGTAAAGGAGACCCTTGGAGGAGAAGAGATCCTTGTTCAAAAGACATTTTCCTCTGATAGGAGTTGTCTTAGACAAAATTGACATCTTCTAAAACAAAGCAAAGGAGAAAATGAGAATTTGATCCTTCAACCTACTACTAGGTGAAAGAGATTCTTGATGAGGGATGAATCACTTTTATCCCCAAGAGGGATGGGTGAATTTATCATAGATTTACATTACCAAGTGTGAGAGAGGTTGTAGTCAAGGATTTACACCTCTTGTATGAGAGAGAACCCTTGAACAAACTACCAACAATTTTGCACAAGGAATGATGTCAAGTAATAAAGATCACACCATCCACTTAATAGGGAAAAGTGGATCCCTAGAGAAAGAGAGAAAGAGGGATCATTTCCCCCCAAGCATAGAGACACTGAGAAGAGGTTACAAAATTTTCTAAAGATAGATTAAACTTAAGAAAATGCAGAATGTACCTTCATGAATGTATGCGAGAAAAGACATTAGTATATGTAAAATACAAGTCTCATGAAGTAGTAATATTTGAAAGGAAGAAGAAGCATCACATATTCCCCAAAGCAGGGTTAAGCATATAGGCATGATAATCATGTATGGAAAATGCATCCCCTAAAGGAAATAGTGATACATGAGAAAGAGAGAAATTAATTGGAATGAAAATCCTTGCCCCACAAGTAAGAAGGACAAGGAGAAAAAGGGGTATACATCTTTCAATGGTATCTTATTTTCAAGTGATATGCCTTCCTAATGGAAACAATTCTCCAAAGGAAGGAATATGTACTTCTCAAGAGATCATTCCATGCAAGGAGGCATATCATGTTTGAGAACAATCACAACCATAGAAGAGATACCTTTTCCAAGAGAAAGAAAGAAAGAGAAGAGGTGCATTACTTATTAAAGAAACTCATCTCCAAGCAAAGAACATTTATGTGCTCACATAAGAATAACCCAATATGAGAAAGGAGATCTAATAATGAATAATGCACAAATATAAATATATACAAAGAAGAAGGAAAGTGGACTTCATTTTGCTGCCCCAAAGTATGTAAAATTGAAACAATATCATGAAAAATGATGAAGAGCCCCCAATTAAGTTGGCTAGTTATGTCATAGGGTGAAGATCAACATGAAGGGAAAAGATGTGCTAAGGTACTATGCTTTTACTAAGAAGTACAACTAGATCTGTTGTAAGACAAATTTGTGCAAGATCATATTGAATTTGAACAAATTTCTTAAATGCATAACATTTTCCAAGAGAATCTGAATATGAATCATGAAAAATGTAGTACTCAATACCTTTAACTTGCTTAAGATTTTTGTTTTTGTGATGAGAGGGGAAGGAAATGTTCTTATCATATTTCAATCTCCAATAGATTCTTGCAACTAATCTTTCACAATGGTAAATATCATCTTGACATGAAGGAGAGGGTTTTTTAGAAGAGGAAGGTTCATTATCCATAATTTTAATTTTGCGACTATCTATGCCATCTTGAATAGATTTTTAAAAATTAGGGCAATCATCAGCATTATGGTCATGGGTTTGGTGAAATGCACAAAAAGGATGTTTTGAAGAAGAAGCATTCTTACGGGCTCTTTTGATTTTTTGTCTTTTAAGATAGTCTTTAAAGTCTGGGAGCCTAAGGAATTCATCCATAGAAAGAGGAGTACCATTTCCTAGGCCTCTTATAGTAGTTTGTGTAGGAGGGTTTATAGGGACACAAATTCCATGCTCAAATTTCCCAATTCCTTGTCCTTTAAAACCTTGTTTTATCATTATGAAAGCCACGACTATAAGAATGTTGCAATTGACTAGATGGAGGAATATGATCATGAATTTTTTTGAAATATGATGCATAAGGGGGAAGAAAAGGATGTGTAGATGAAGAAGAAGTATCATGTGAAATGACAATCTCCTTTCCTTTATCAAGCTTATCCTTTGTAGGAGATTGGGGATGGACATATTCATCATCCTTTTAAGTTATTTCTATGTGAGGGGAAAGATCATGAATAAAATGCATGACATCATATTCCCCACATATACTTTGATATTGAAGATAAGTCTTAGGAGAATAAGGAGGATCTAAAGATGTAAGAATGTTGATGTTTTGATTTTGCGTCCCTTGCTCAAGGGTAGGTGTATGAGAAGAGAATGGGTCCATATCACTTTCCAATGCTTTCTCTCTTTTAGAAAGTTCATTCGTTAAAGCATTAGGTTTCATCTCATCTACACAAGATACCCTAGGAGAGGTACAAAGATTAGGATCTCAAGGTTTGGGATATACAAAAGCTTTAAGGTGATTAACATATAAAATACATTTTGTTAACAACATCATCATAATGCAACATAAATGATACATGAAAGCTTTGAGATCAAATTGAAAAGAGAATAATTTAGAAATCCTAACAACACAATATGACCAATTTCTATGAATAAATAGAAGCAATGTGAAATAAAAGAAACTCTTATCCAACACATGATTGTAGTAAATATATGTGAAAATTAATTTAATCATATGTGAAAGAGCAAATAAATCCAATTTATTAATTGCCATTGAAAGTTTCTTAATTAAAATCTTAATTTACTAGAAAAGAAGATCTAACTTAAAATTTGAATTTGTGTTCAACCTTAGAAGGTGTTAAAATTGATAAAGTACACCAATTTTCTGGATTTAAACAGAAAAACACAGTCAATTCCGTCTCCCGAAATTTTGGGAAAAAACCGAGGACTGTGGCAAAAGTGTAGACGGTGCAACCAAATTTTAAAAAAAAATTCAGGGATGATAGTTATTATGATATTATTGCGGAATTCAAAAAAATAGCTGATTTGGAGATGTCTAGGTTGGTCAAATTTGCAATCAAAGGTCAAAAAATGGAAGGATCTTAAAAATTAGGTTTTATGATTTAACCACTAAATTTTTAGAATAAAGAGAAATATTTGAATTGCAATTTTAAAATAGAAATCAGATCTGAAACAAGCAATTAAAAGTTTACACTTCGCAAGCTTAATTTTCTCAAAATGAAAGTTTAGGGTTTTTATGCAATTAGCCTCTAAAATTTGCAAATAGATAAAACTTGGAAATGAAAATTTGAAATGAAAATTACAATTAATCAGCTCTAATAATGAGAAATTAGAATTAATGTGTAAGACATCGAGTTCACCAAAATGTAAAGTGGAAAAATTGAACCCTAGTGACTCCCCACCTAGGAGAGAGAAAGGAAGTCACTAGGATGATTTTTCACTTGGGAGAGATTTACATTCAAAAGAGGGGCTTGAATCCAATAGATCCAAATTGAAGAGAGACAAGGATGTGAATTCCCAGTGGATTGCAAGGGTTGAAGTGTGATTTACCCTCTTTTGTAAATAGGAAAGTTGACTTCTTGACTATGAGGAAGAGATAGAGAAAATGAGTGAAATAAGGAGCTACTGGTTTGAGATCATGCTCTAACTTTGGATCTGAGCTAATTAGACCAATACAGATCTTCCCTACAAATTTGGAGAAAATTTGTCGAGATCGTGGCAAAAGTGTACATGGTCCTCTGAAAAATCTGTGAAACAAAAAGCATTTTTCCACCTATGTAAATGGAGTCCAAATCTGAAAATATAGATGTGCACCTACAACCTACACACAAAAAATAAGGGAGGAAAGGTTGTGGCTAGGTTTTTGCCTCAGTCAAACCTTGGTTGAGGAGTCAACCTTGAAAGAAAGTAATTACAAATGTTGGAATGCAAATAATGGAATTGTATACCTTGTAGATCTGCAATTTGTTGATGATGATTGCTTTGCTTCTTTAATGTAATCACAAGTGTTGCATGAAATGGCATGTAAAATGACAAAACCCTAACACACACACATACTTGCAAATGAATGTTGTAATGTTGGTCCAATGGATGAATAAATTAAACTTGAATTCTTGACTGCTTGATGATGTATATCTTCGCTTATCCCATGTATTTCGCCTCCTATCCATATATGTTTCCCTACAAATGAGAAGACCAACTCCCCTTTATACATTCCTAAAGGATTAATTTTCAATCACTGAAGGCCGACCAAGAGGAGTTGCAAACCCCAAAGGTCGAATTGTACATAGGGAACTAGGCAAACCCATCATAGGGCCACCCTAAGAGTTGCAAACAAGGATGCCACACCGCTATCCTAGGGGGAGAGGGGCACCACGCTCCTATCCTGATCTTTTTTGGGGCCCAAATAGGGTCTAAAGCAGAAACATGGCCTAGACCAGAAGGGTTTCAAGGGTGAAAATGCAGGAAAGGGATCTCAGTCAGGAGGGAGGGTGTCGTCACCAAGGTGAGAACTTCAAATATGGTTAAAATTGCCAAGGTTGCAATTTTATGACACTAAAGTAGTATTTTGTTTTTGACAATTGACATCAATTATTCATATTTTTACCCTAATTTCACAACTATCATCCAATTTTCAACTAAGAAAGAGGATTATTACCCACAATCAAAATTTCAGCCCTTTCCTTATTTAGAATATGGCTAGATCTATTGGGTTCACTCTTCTTTCAATGCATTGGGTTAATTTGGTCTATTAGTGGTTTTATTATCTTAAACCCTAATTCCTAATTTTCCACTCGATACAGATTTTTTTCAAGACATCTGTCTCTTTTTTTTGAGCAACTCAGTTTCTTGGATCTTTCTTTCCTTTGATGTAGTTATCTTTTGATTTTTCATCAATTTTAATCTCGAAGGTAATGACACCTTGATAGTGGGTTAAGAACCACTACAAACTATCTTAAGAGGTGTATTAATTGGATTTTTCACTTGAGAACAAGTAACCCCTAACCAAGAACAAAATATAGTTTTGGATTGCTTAATATTTAAGTAGTGCTAGGTTGTCAAATATTAGTTCAAGCCCTTAGATCACGAGTATGCCAAGAATGCTTACTCACTTATCAACTATATATGAAAATGAATCAATATTTCAAGGTACTAGAAAATGCAAGAAGCATAATTCTCATATGGTCTCCATTATGCATGCTAGGAATACACACTTCTTATTTCTCCTATTATAATGGAAACCCAAAAAAGGAAAGGAAAAGAAAACCAACAAAAAAAGTAAAATGAAACAACAAACAAACAAGGAAAAACAAGAAAGAAAATAAGAATAAAACCTAGGAAAAGAAGAAGAAAACAACCTAAACTACTATGGTACAAGGGTAGATCAACTTCACGAACCAGAATAATGTTTATGAAATTGTCCATTGACTAGCATTGGAACAAGTTAACCATTTAAATAGCTAATCCATAAGTTATTATTGTCAAGGATATCTGTAATTTGGTATGGTCCAAGCCATAGTTTTTCAAACTTTTGGCAATCACCTTTCTTCTCCTTAACTTTGTCCCACAAAAGGACTAAATTCAATATCCCAAAAGCTTTAATATTGGCTCTATTTTCAAACTAGAATTTGACAACTTCTTGGTTCTTAGAGAAATGTTGCAAAACAACATCCCTCAACTCATCTAGTTGAACAAACATTTGATGACATTGAATAGGTTTTTTTTTGTGGACTCGACTACACCATTTCCCTGAGGGTAATACTTTGAAGAAAAACTTAAAATTACCTTAAAATTAAATGAGAATTGCATAAATTGTGCATGCATAAAATAAATGTCATTATAACAGACAAGAAAGAAGGGCATCCCAAATCGAGTGACAATATTTTCATTGAGGAACTTGATTACAATGTTAGTAATGCAATTCTTATAGGATTATGCCTTTGTCTATCTTATGCAGTAATCAATTTTCTAGAGTCAAAATCAACTTGTGAATAGGAAAGGAGTTTGGGTTAATGACACCAACAAAATCCAATGCCCACTGGGAAAAAGGCCTTACATTGTGCATTGGATGTAGTGGCATTATGGGGTTGGATTTTCTAGAGGCTATCATTTGACGAATGCCAATATTATATACTAGTGTACATCATTGACTATATGGGATTAATAATATCCTACTCTAATTAAAAAATTCTCTTGAAACATTTCCAACATCTACTTGGCTTCTTTCCAGTTAAGGTACCTCAAATTTTATTCATTCAAATTTCTTCGAAAACAAAATCCTATTTTTCAACATATTATTGACACTCTTTTTTCTAAGTTCTCTCATTTTATTGGAACTTAAAAACCATCATGATACTCATTGTGAAGTAATAGGAAGATGAGATCAACATACTAGGGGTCTTGCATGAATGATTTAATTGTGTATTGTTGGCATATGATGTGGGGACTGATTACTATCATCATTTGAGATAATCCTTATCCCCTGACTAACTTCATGGGTTGAATCTTAAGATAAAACTTTTCTAAAATTTCCATCAACTTCCCATGGCATCTCCCAACTCACTCTACATCAACATAGACTTCACAACCTAGACTAGCCCGATGGAAAAGTTTTTACTCATTAGAATTTAGTGTCTACACTCCTTAATTTCTCTAACCAACACAAAATTCTATTTGGCTAAGTACAAGCTTCTAATCTCAACATTTTCAAAAAGTGATATCATAAATGAAATATATCTTTCATCTCCCACCTCTTTCCTTTGTGTTAATATTATTGCACATGAATTCTTAGATGCAAAGAAATAGATATAGAAGGGTTGTAAATAATTTGGGCTTGTTAATTGGTGCATCTAAAATACACTATTTAATTTATGTGAAATCATCTTTAGCTTCTTGGTTCCATTCAATTTATACATCTTTCTTCATCGCATCATTGAGTGGAACTATCTTAGCGAACCCTATGATAAATTTATTTACAAAGTTGAGCTTCCTAAAGAATTACCTCATCTCTTTCTTGTTGTCCAACATATATAGATATAATATGGCCTCTAACTAATTTGGATATATGAATATCTCATTTTCTGATATCACATGTCCTAAGAAAAACTATTTTGACAACCCAAAAAAGTACTTCTAGGGATTCAAAAAGATCCCATTTTTTCCTACATTTCTCAAAGATCTTGTGTAAATGGGCATGATGATTCTTCCTATCTTTAGAGAGCATGATTAGATCACCCATATAGATAATTATACACTTTCCAATTAAATCTTTTAAAGTTATATCCATTTCACTTTGGAAAGTTTCACCAACATTGATTAAACCAAATGGCATCCTATGTTAAAAAAAGGTGCTCAAATTTGTAGTCAAAGTAGTATTAATTCAATTATCATGGTTAACAAGTAATTGATTGTGCCCTAAGTAGCCATCAAGGAAAGACATTATCTAGGACCTAATTACAATTTGTAAAACCTCATCCAAATAGGAGAGGATAATTGTCTTTCTCTAATGCCTTGTTCAAGTTCCAAAAGTCTACACACAACCATATCTTTCATTTTTCTTCCTTATCAAAACCACATTTTCTACCTAGGTAGTGTGTCTCATAAGAAACATGATATTAGCCAAGAGAAAATTCTAAAGTTCTTTGAAAATGAGAGGCTCTATTAAGGCATTTATCAACCTCTATTTCTACTTGAATGGATTGGTATGAGGCTTGAGTGGCATGGTATAGGTAATTATTGATGTATTAAAAAAATTTAGATCTTCATAACCCCATGCAATTACATCAATGTTATCCTTCAACACCCTTATATTTTCCTCTTTTTTTGAAAGAGAGTAAGTTTTACCAATCAATATGCTCTTCTCATGAACTACTTGTAATAAGTCTCACTTCATATATTTTTCTCCCTCAACATTAGCCGAAAACCTCTCTCTTGCTCTAGGGTATAATTCAAAAATCCTTTCTAATGCCACCATACCTTTTGGGATACCGCTGGTCTAGAGATCACCAATCCTCTATGCATCTTCTTCTTCATCAATAATTCAAAAAATCTAGCATTAGTAATAAATTCAAGAATATGCTCATCATCTCTAAACACCTAAAAGTTCCTAATATTATCAGGAACAACTAGTATGGGCACCATCTCTATTGAGAAGCATCTTAATTTAGACTCTATCATAGGTTACAAGGTACTTGTGGCTATTTCTAAGGCATCATTAATATCATTCTTTTTTCTAGTGTTTGAGCTCTATATTAAATTCTTTGAAGTCCTCAATCAAGCTCCATACTTGGATCCTATAGGTAGCCAAGCTTTTATCATGACATGCTTATTGGATCCTTCTTTTACCACAATTCTAAATCTCCTTGATCTTTCAAATATTTTACCCTTTTCTATAAGATAAATAAAAGAATCCCAAAGTTTCATACTTTATAATGTTTTTAGTGCAACTGAACTATAATATATAAGAAGCTAATTTTTTTTTCCCTTTTAGCTTCACCATTTCTACTCCAACTTCATTGTCTTATTTTGATCTAGAACCATCAAATTTCAAAAGAAACATGTCTTCTTTGGGTAATGCTTTCATATACTTCTTAACATTAATAGAATTACTATTACATCCCTCTTTTTCATTGATACTATGCTATGCTTTATTTACACTATAATGTGATGTTTAGTTAATGTCAATTGAATAGTGGTTCAAAAATTCATGTGGAATGAATTCATTTGATAGTCAATGAAGTTTTGTATTTCCATACAATCATATAATTTATATATGCTAGAATAATTGATGAGATTTCAGGATATCTACATTTTTTTATGATGTATTGGTTGTAGGAAATTCATCGTCCTCCGAGAAGGGAGAGGAAGTATCATTGGGTAGAGGAGGTATATAGGTGAAGGGTCAAGTTGCCATCTAAGTCATTGAAACTTGTAAGTATTGGTCATGTGATGTGCACGGGGGCTTCACCTAGTGAACCTGGGTTATATCACATGCATTCATGGCATTCTCAAGAATCCCCGTATTTTACAAAAATATTGCCCTAAACTCCTTTCTATCCACCCCCTCCCAATACATATCTTGAATTAAAAGCCCCCCTATTTGCACAAAATATTGCATTTTTTCATAGATCGGATTAAAAACCCCCCTATTTTCATTGATGGGAAATAAATTGCACCCTCATTTTTGAGATATTAAACCCCCCAATATGAACACACGCAATATGGTATTGCCTATTTAGTGAAGCCCCCGTGGTGATGTGATGTTAGAGCCTAATGTTGTAGAGTCATGAACTAGGTCCCTAGTTTGGTTAACCCTAGACTATTGATTGAGTTGTTAGGATTCCTTCTTCATTGTGAACTCATGATTTTGACTTAACCAATCACATAATTAAATTCAAAATTAAGAATTAATTTGATTAATTATTTCAGACTTTAATTTAAATGAAATGTATTTAATACATAAATGAGTATATATGTATAGTATAAGGAATACATATACACATATGTGTGTGTGTGTGTGTGTGTGGGGTACATGATAATGATAGCACAAGAGTTATATATATATATATATATATATATATATATATATAGAGAGAGAGAGAGAGAGAGAGAGAGATTTTCATTATTTTAATCATGATCAATATAAAATAATATAATGGCCATACTAATAAAGCATGTGTAATACATAACTTGGCAATTCCAAGAACATATGTATTGAATAGACACTATTATGTTGACATCGTAGAAATAGATATTAATTGTGTGAATGCGGGTGAAGGCATTAAGAAGATTTAGTTGATGAAATCCATTGGGAATGAATTCAATACTCATTTAAATTAATACAATGAAATGAAATAATCTTTAACCATTTTGAATCAAGACTTTTGAGAGAGAGAGAGAGAGAGAGAGAGAGAGAGAGATTCATTATTTAATCATGATCAATATAAAATAATATAATGACCATACTAATAAAGTATGTGTAATACATAGCTTGGTAATGTGAACCACATATGTATTGAATAGACACTATTATGTTAACATTGTGGAAATAGATATTAATCATGTGAATGCAGGTGAAGGCATTGAGAAGCTTTAGTTGATGAAATCCATTGGGAATGAATTCAAAACTCAATCTAATTAATACAATGAAATTAAATAGTCTTTAGCCATTTTGAATCAAGAGTTTTGGAAGAATTTTGATGTCCATAGCATATATATCAAATAGAGGATATTTCAAAATAGAAGAGGAAGAAAAAGAAGAAATATATTATATAAATTTGAAACATCATTTCTCACTGAATTTTGAGACAAAAGGATTGCAAATTGGAATGATTTATTTTGGGAGACCTGTTCAATGAATTCAAAAGTATTTTTCAGCTATAGAAGCTTAGTTTAGCAAGCTCAAACCAAGTTACATTTTGAATCACCTTTGAATATTTTGAAATTACAAAGATGTTAAGTTGAAAGAATAATTTATTGAAAGAAAAGCTTCCATGAATAGATTTAATAGCTTGTATAAGCTTATAAATTGCAGCTATTCTTAAATTTATTAAGATGTTAATTGTTTTAAGAAGGAAGCATAAGCTTGGTGCTATAATTCAAGGCTAACATAGCAAAAAATTTGTGCCTAATTAAGTCTTTGTTGGGGGGTAATCTAGTAAGAGAAGTAGCAAAATTTCAATGAAATTGTTATACTTAAAATATTGTATGAACTATCTACAACCTGAGTTGGTCTAGTGGTGGAGAATTTGTACTCTTGAAAAAGAGGTCACAAGTTAAAATCCCAATGGGGGTAGGGTATGTACATCTTATAGGCTTTGACCTATTGCCGAGAAAAAAAAATAGAGTATGAAGTGCTCCATTCTACAATCTAAAAATATATGAAGAAAATATGTTTCCTAACAAACCCTTGAAGGATTAAAGCTTAATGACAATAATTAAACCTTTTTCATTTAATATGCTTAGAATTTAGGTAAATGTTGTTGGTAGCCTAAACAAGCTGAAATAATCATAAGAGAGGAAACAATAGTTGAAACTGAGCTCTATACCCATTTTTATCAGCATGTGTAAAGAAATAAAAAAGTTTAATAATATTAAGCTCTTTGTTGTTAAGAACAATTATAGGATAGAGATAGATTATAATATCTTCTTTAAACTAATTTATATGTTCTTGTACACTATGTTGGAATTTGCATAAAGATTGCATTAATGATATGTTATGTTGTCATTGATGTCAATTAATTGGTAATGATATTGTTGATATTGTTGTAATATTGTTTTGTAAGCAGTAGGAAGAGCTAAGTGAAGGAAATTGTAAGAGGTATGTAAGTCTATAGAGTGAATCAGTATTGCTATATACTGGAGAGTTCAATCGATAACCAGTAAACCAAACCTGTTGTTTTGATAAACCCTAACCGATTAAGTTTAGTGAATTGGTTATATTGGTTTATAATCTGATGATGAGCGGTAATGATTATGACACGTATGATTATTGTATGAAGAAAATTTCAAGTGATTTCAGTGTGCTGATGTAACGGTTTTTGTCTAGGGAATGAACAAGTATGGTGCATATAATGCAAAGCGCGTGATGAGCTACTAAGTTCGATGAAGCGGTGATCAAGGAGCAATTGAGGTTTTCTTGATTGATGTGTGGAGATTGCTATGTAATCTAGCGGTCATACTTGAACTGACTTGTTTGTAATCTCTATGAGAATTAGAATTTTGTTGTGTTACTGACCTAATTGATTTGTTTATAAGATCGATGAGTTGTTTAGTTTCAATGTTGGCAAAGATTAGTTGAGTGTGTGGCTGCCCAACCAAATGATGTATCTGCAGTTTGAGTAAAAGAAGATAGGAGCATGAAAAGGATCTGATCAAGCAAGTGTAGTGCTACTTGAACAGATCAGCAAACTCCTATTATTTTCTAACAATTACAACAGAATTGAAATCCCCTAATTGGGTAAGATCTAACAAGCTTGGTGCTATTCAGATCCTCTAACAAGGTGATCCATTAGCTTGGATTTTCAAATCCTCTATCAAGGTTACTCCTTATAGGGTATTGCTTCTAACAAGGCATTGTTGTCAATCCCTTAACCACGTCATCCCTAACAGGATCTGTTCTTAACAAAACTTTTGTAAAGTTTTAACAGGCTACACTCCTAATAGGCCGAACTTCAAAAGAGTTCAGATAGTTATCTTGTTAGTCTCATCTCATTGTGGTTTTTCCCATTTGGGTTTCCATGTCAAAAAATATTGTGTTAAGTGGTGAATGTTTATGTGGTTATGTTCTTATGGTTGATTTTCTTAACTACTTAACTACTTTGATAAGTCATGATAACCGGAAGCAATGAGAAATTTTTTACTGATATATGAAAAAGCATTTGGATGTTTATGAGTTTGAAGTTGTTTACTATAGATTTTTGGTAAAAGTCAACTAGTTTATCTTATGAGTTTTTATCTTAACAGTGATATTACATTGATAGTTTACTTTAAGAGATTGATTTTGAGATTGGTGAAGTTAGTATCAATTTTTCTATCTATTGATTCACCCCCCCTCTAAATGTTTGACCGGATACTTATTATTTCATCATACCATCAATTGGTATCAAAGCATATTAGGTCCTCTAAGGTCTGGAGTTTAATAGAGACAACTATAGGATATGGAGTGACAAAATAAAAATTTATATCAAGAGTCTGGAAAGCCAGTACTAGGAACATGTTAATACTCAATATGTTGCACCTACTGGGATTATGACTGATGATCAGATTAAAGAGTAAAAATAAAAATATCAAGCATTAGAGGCCATTATTAGTTCTTTGTGTGATGTAGAATATGTAGATGTTCATGGTCTAGAGACTACATATGAGATATGTAAAAAACTTGAAGAGATTTATTGCAATGATGATGAACATGTTAAGATTGCTAAAGAAGAGAGTCTAAGAGTAAAGTTTGATGACATGCAGATCGCTGAAGGTTAGAATATCTAGCAGTATGGCCAAAGGATAAAAGAGATAGTCAGTGAAATTAAGAGTGCAAGAGGTAAAGAGGAAGATGCAATAGTGATCAGTAAGGTACTGAGAACCCTGCTATCGGTCTACGATATCCGAGTTGCAACCATTTAGGAGCTAAAGTCTATTGACAAAACTAAGGTAACCCTTGACTCCATCATTGGAAAGCTTAATGCTTTTGAATAAAATGGTTATGATTGTAGTGTACAAAAATCTGAGTCTGCATTTAGAGCTTTAGTTTCTAACGCATCTGTGAGAGAAAGTAGAGATGCCAGTCACAGTCATGAATCCAGATCTAGTAGTGAAGCTGACGATGAAGAAAATTTAGTTGATCTTGAAGAATTATTGGCCAAGCGATTACCCAGAGGAAATGGTAAATATAGAGGTAAATTACCTTTGAAATGTTTTTCATGCAACAAGATTTGGCACATAGCTGCTAAGTGTCCTAATGGTCATAATGAGCACAAATGAGAGAAATTCAAGAAGTATAAGGGTAAATGGAAAAGAGATTGTCTTATTGTTGTTGATGGTGGTATCACTGGTGAGGAATCTGATGGTGATGATAATGAAAATATTGTGTTTGTAGCCATTAAAGAAGAAATATCAGACCAGAAGGCATTAGTATCCAAGAAGGATAACTTTGGTGATTGGATCATTGATAGTGGTTGTTCATATCACATGACCTGTGATCGGAGCAAATTTGTTTCTTTGAAGGAATTTGATGGCAGAGTTGTAAGATTTGGTAATGACTCACCCTGCATGGATAAAGGTAAGGGAACTATTTTTCTTAATGGAAAGAGTAGTGCAGATGATATCTACTAGGTTGAAGGTTTATAGAAAAATCTTTTAAGTGTGGCACAACTCAATGACAAAGGATACCCATTGGAGTTTAAAAATGGTATGTGCAAAATCTATGGTAGCAAAGGTGAACTGATTGCAACCGGGAAGCAAACTAAAGGTAACCTATTTCACCTTAATCCTAAAGTCAGCAATTGTTTAATTGCAAAGATAGATAATAGTTGGCTTCGGCATAGGTGATTTTGTCATGTAAACTTTGATACCATTGTTAAAGCAAGTAAGTCCAAGACAATGAGAGGTTTGCCTTAGTTGGAAAAAATGGTTAATGCTATATGTAAGGAATATCAGTTGGGAAAGATGACATCCTCAACTTTCAAGAGAAAATCCTTTTCAGCAAAACATCTGTCAGATTTGGTTCATATAGATCTTTGTGGACCAATAAGGACAAAAAGTATTCAAGGTGACAGATATTTTATGATATTCATTGATGATTACTCAAGGATGATGTGGGTTACATTCTTGAATGATACGATTGATGCTTATGTAAGTTCAAGGCATTCAGGGCCTTAGCTAAGACGAAGAGCATTAAGAAGATAAAGTGTCTGAGGATAGATCAAGGCGGTGAATTTACTTTTGAGGAATTCACTAGGTATTGTGAAGAAAATAGTATCAAATGACAAATTTCTGCACCAAGGACACCACAATAGAATGGTATTGCAGAGAGAAACAACTGGTCAATTGTTGAAGCTTCTAGGATGATGTTGATACAAGGAGGTGTAGCAAATTTTTTTTGCAGAGAAGCTGTCAGCACAACTATCTACACTATGAACCGAATTCTAGTAAAAAGAGGTAAGGACAAGACTCCTTATGAATAATGGTATGGAAGATCACCTGATGTTATTTATTTCAAAATATTTGGAAGCAAATGTTTTATTAAGAGAGGTGATTATATTAGCAAATTTGAAGCTAAAAGTGATGAAGGCATATTTCTTGGTTATTCCGACAAGAGTAAGGCCTACAAGTGTTTTAACAACCAAACACGGAGAATTATTGAGAGTGTCGATGTTCTAGTGGATGAATACCCTGAAGTCTCAGAGGAAACCAGTTTGGAGAAAAAGGATGAAGATCCTTGCATTTTGTTTTTGGAACCAGAAACTATGAAATCTGAAATCGGTAAAGCAAATACTGATGTACCAGTTCAACTGGAAAAGATAAATTCATAAAAAGATGATGATAATGAAGAAGATGAAGCTGATGATAATGATCATGTTATTCCATGATATGTGAGACTCAATCACAATCCTGAATAGATTATTGGGGATAAGGATGTTAGAATACTATCCAGAAGAAGAATCAAAGACAATTCCTGCATGATCTCCATTATTGAACCAAGAACTTAGATCATTGGGTTAAATCTATTTGGTGATGCTCATTGGGTTAAAGCTATGGAGGAGGAATTAGATCAAATTGAGAAGAACAACACATGGAACCTAGTACCCCGACTGGTAAATAAAAATGTAATAGGTACTAAGTGGGTATTCAGGAATAAGTTGAATGAAGATGGTGTTGTAGTTCGCAACACAGCTAGGTTGGTTTGAAAAGGTTATGCACAAGAGGAAGGAGAAGATTATGGTGAGACCTTGGCACTAGTGGCAAGATTGGATGGTGTTAGAACTTTACTTGCATTTGCATCACATAAGAAATTCAAGGTATAATAGATGGATGCTAAGTAAGCATTTTTGAATGGAATACTGGAAGAAGAACTATACATTCAACAACCACATGGGTTTGCTTTGATTGATGAGAAAGACATGGTATGAAGTTTGCATAAGGCTTTATATGGATTAAAGAAGACACCGAGAGCATGGTATGAAAGGTTTCATACACATATGATGAAGATAGGCTTTTTGAGAACCAATCAAAATAACAACATATATCAAAAATCTGAAGGAGATAAAATACTAGTCAGCAAAGTATTTGTAGATGATATCATATTTGGAGGTAATGATGAAATGAGCAATGATTTTGTAGATGAAATGAAAAATGAGTTTGAAATGTCTCTAGTGGGAGAAATAAAAATTTTCATTGGGTTGCAAATACAACAAATGAAGAATAGTATTTTCATCACATGGTCTAAGTATGTGAAAGCAGTCTTGAAGACATTTGGCATGAGTGAATATAAATGAATTGGGACACCAATGGTTAAAAGTTGTAAGTTGTCTAAGGAAGATGAATCCACGTCTATTGATGAGAAGGACTACAGGTTAATGATTAGAAAATTAGACTATGTTGTTCATAGCAGACTGAATATAGCTCATGCAATTGACATAGTTGCTAGATTCCAGAAGAATCCTAAGGAAACACATTTGATACCAACCAAGAGGCTCTTTTGATATTTGAAAGATATTGTTGACTATGGATTATGGTATCCATATGGAGGAAACTTTGACTTGAAGGTGTACATAGATGCAGATTGGGCAGGAAATGTTGATGATAGGAAAAGAACAACTGATGGAGCATTTTTTCTTGGAGGAAGACTTGTTACATGGAATAGGTAAAAGCAGAGTTATACTTCACAATCTACTACTGAAGCTTAGTATATTGAAGCTTTCATGAATTGTACTTAGGCTATCTAGATGAGGCACATTTTTTAAGGTTTTAAGATGAAGATTTCAGAACGTATAATGGTTTTATGTGATAATACAAGTGCCATAAATATTTCCAAGGACCATGTTTTGCATGCATGAACCAAGCATATTGAATTGAAGTATAATTTCTTAAGAGAAAAAGTGCAGAGTAAAGATGTGATCTTGGACCATGTTTCTACCAAGGAGAACCTTGCAGATATATTTACTAAACCTCTACCTAAGACTACTTTTCAATATCTTAGAAGTCAGCTAGGGGTTGTACCCCTTCACGAGGTCAGTTGAGCATGATGTAGATTAAACCAGTCCCAAAGCTACTTGTAGAATTTTATAGAAGGATTGGTGCAGAAGTTGAAGTTATTCCATGGGGGGAGCATCAAGTTGCAGGTTGTTGATGCTACACAGTGAAATTTGACATTACATGTTTTACTTTCAATTTGGCATTACTGTCAAAGGGGGAGAAGAAATATGTGATTATGGGGAGAAGAACCAGTGACAAGATGAAGACATGGAGAGCATGGTGAATACCTAGTAATGTAAACCATGATTCCTATTCACAATCACAATAACAATCAATGGTATTGATATTTGTATTTCCATCAATGCCAAAGGGGGAGATTGTTGGAAGTTGCGTGAAGATTGCATTAATGATATCTTATGTTGTCATTGATGTCAATTAACTCGTAATGATATTGTTGATATTATTATTAAGTTTTTTTGTAACCGGTAGGAAGAGATAAGTGAAGGAAACTATAACTGATATGTAAGTTTGTGGGAGTGAACCAATATTGCTATGTCTTGGAGAGTTGAACCGGTAACCGGTAAACCCTACCTATTGTTTTGATAAACCTTAACCAATTAAGTTTGGTAAATTGGTTATATTGGTTTATAATCTGATGATGAGCGGTAATGATTATGACACATATGATTATTTTATGAAGACAATTTCAAGTGATTTTGGTGCGTTGATGTAATAGGTTTTGTCTAGTGAATGAGCAAGTATACTGCATATAATGCAAAGGATGTGATGAGCCGCTAAGTTCGTTGAAGCGGTGATCAAGGAGCGGTTGAGGTTTTCTTGATTGATGTGCAAAGATTGCTATGTAATCTAATTGTCATACTTGAACCAACTTGTTTGTAATCTCTATGAGAATTATATGTTTGTTTTTTTACCGACCTAATTGATTTGTTTATAAGTTTGATGAGTTGTTTAGTTTTAGTGTTGGCAAAGATCAATTGAGTGTGTGGTTGCCAAACCAGATGATGTATTTGTAGTTTGAGTAAAGGCGGATAGGAGCATGAAAAGGATATGATCAAGCAAGTGTAGTGCTATTCAAACAGATCAGCAAACCCCTATTGTTTTCTAACAATTACAACAAAATTGAAATCCCGTAACTGGGTAAGCTCTAACAAGCTTGGTGCTATTGAAATCCTCTAACAAGGTGATCCATTAGCTTGGATTTTCAATTTCTCTACCGAGGTTACTCCTTACAGGGTATTGCTTCTAACAAGGCATTGTAGTCAATCCCTTAACCGGGTGGTCCCTAGTAGGATCTGTTCTTAACAAGACTTTTGTAAAGATTTAATAGGCTAGGCTTCTCTCATCGTGGTTTTCCTCATTTGGGTTTCCACGTCAAAAAATATTGTTTTGTCATGAATGTTTTTGTGGTTATGTTATTATGGTTGATTTGCTTAACTACTTAACTACTTTGATAAGTCATGATAACCAGAAGCATTGAGAAATGAAGTTTTACTAACATATGAAAAAGAATTTGGATGTTTATGAGTTTGAAGTTGTTTACTATTAATTTGTTGTAAAAGAAAACTGGTTTATCTTATGAGTTTTTATCTTGACAGTGATATTACATTGATAGTTTTTTTTGAGAGATTGATTTTGATATTGGTGAAGTTAGTATCAATTTTTCTATCTACTGATTCACCCCTACCACCTCTCAATAGTGTTGGAAAATGCACACTCCAATGAAAAATTTTAGGTGATTGAAGGTATTGTCATTGATGGAAACCTTGCAATCATGTGATACCGACAGACAAATATAGGCACCAACACCGGCATATAGAACACTGACACCGAAAAGGAAGATTACCAGCACCCTGGCCGACATGAATTTTGTGTATTTATATTTTTTAATTAATTGTAAAATCTTTTGTAAGCCAACTTGGTGGATTGTAATATGACTCATATAAGTATGATATAATTGTAGATCATTTAGTGTGTGTAATGCGAAGATAATAGCAGACCTAATGTGAGAATTATTGGGATAAAGGTTTATGTATATTGCAGAGCTTAAACCGGCACTGAATCTGGCATAGCAGATGCTGATCTGAAGTAGTACAAGATATTGGATTTGTATGATCCATTTTTGTAAGTTAGTGTGACTTCTTTTGTAACTGAGTAGTGAGCTCTAGGCACTTGGCCTTCCTGCATGTGCAGGCCCCTATTGTAAACAGTAATATTCCCTTATTGGCCAGTAAGCGAATATTGTGGGTCATAAATCCCACCGAGGTTTTTCCCACACCAAGTTTCCTCATCAAAAATACTGTGTTATGGTGTGCTTTTCATGTTGTGGTTGTTGTTCTTATTTACTGCATTATCTCTGGTTTACCGGTACATAGTTTTAATATGCTTTTCATGTTATAAGTTAAGTAAATTATTTTACCGATCAGATATTGATTCACCCCCTCCTCTCAGTATCTTTGGGAATCCTAACAATTGGTATTAGAGCTTGGTCCTCTATTTTCAAAAGCCTAACAGCTTGAGGAAGATCTTGACATCGGTAGAGATGGAAAACCTAAGGAAGCAATTGGAAACAACTCTTTCAGACTATGACGCAGAAAAGATGAAAAATATCAAACTTGAAGATGATCTGAAGGCTGCACAGGATATTATTCAAGGACTTCAAGAAAATATTACCATTGCAAGGAATAAGAGAAGAGAAATTTGTGAAAAGATGCAGAATAATAATGATGATAAAGAAACTCTTAATGATCTAGTGAACAAACTGAGACAAGAAAATAGTACAATGAAGAATGAGATGCAAGATATGACTATGAGATTTTGTAAAGAAATTGAAGATAGAAAGAAGAATGAATATGACTTGGTTAGAATACTAAATGATGCTAGAAATTAAAACACAAGACTTAGTCATGAAAATGATAGGTTGAAGACAGATTTGATGCATACACAAAATGACACAAATGAACTCATGAGACAAAAATGAATCTTGGAGAGAGAAATGGCTACTGCAATTCAACACAAGGAGAAATTCAAGAAAAGCTAAGAAGAACTTGATGACATGCTGAAGAACCAGAAACCAAATGGTGACACAAATGGCCTTGGCTTTGAAGTTGGCAAAAGCTCCGATACTGCAAACAATCATGATCATAGTAAACTGGTAAGACAACCTAATGCTTACAAATTTAATGGGAAATGCTTTAACTGTAACAAGTATGGTCATAAAGCAAATCAGTGTAGATCTAGAAACTATCAGAACACTAATAAACCCATTGGTCAATGTTCTAAGTGCAACAAAATTGGTCATAATTCAGAAAATTGCAGAATGTATGCAAGATGTTATGTTTGTGGAAGATTTGGACACTTATCTAATCAATGCAGAACAAAAATGGGCATAGGATATGGGAAATCTATTCAGAAAAATAATGTGACTTGTTATGCTTGTAACAAAATTGGACATATTGCAAAATTTTGTAGAAGTAAGACATCACCGGCAAATAATAAAGGTCCTAGCTTGAAAGGTAAAGAAAAGGTTGAAGAGGTAAAGAAAGAATTCTCAAAACAATGGATCAGAAAGTCAAATCAGAATGTTGATGGGAATACCCCTCCACCAATAGAAAAGAGTAACACTCCACCGACAAGAGACTCCTCATCTAACTGAAGGAAAACCCTTTGGGGGTTTAGCAACAGATTGAAAAAACATGCTATTATACCCTCGATTGATGGTAATAAGTTGAATTATGTCTATACCAACAGATGAGTTAAGTTATGACTTAATCGGCAATCATTAAATGCGGTAGTTGGAGAAAATAATATTATAAAGCAAGTTTTTTGGCTCCTTTTTCATTCACCGAGCATTCAAATCTTCGAGAGCATGAAAATTCCTGAGCAAAGGCATCCTTAGCAAAAAAAGTGAAGTAGTTCATCCAAGCACTCATCCCTAAGGTAGATTGAGGTATTTATAATCATGGCATCCTCCTCTACTCCTGAATTTATTGCAAACCCTACTGTGATTGAGGTTATCAAGTGCTCTAGACCCGTATTCAAGCTTGTCCCCAAAATTGTGAAGAAAAAAGATACCATAGGTGCATTCTCTAAAATACCTAAGGGAGTAGTCTATGTTGAAGATCCTAGAATATACATACATTGTCATATAGAGGAATTAGGTGATGATGAGATCAAGAACATGTATAGGACTATGATTTGTGATGTAGATGGTAATGTCAAGCTGGAACACAAGATAGTAGAAACCCTTAGGCTTTGTGGATATTCTTAGCTTTCTTGATTTTCCTGAAGATGTAATAAGAATAGTTCTAAGAAAAGTCCATGGCAAATTCTTTTGGTTGGATTCTATCCATAAGATCACCAAAGAAGCGGTTAAGGCAGCAACAGGGTTACCTTCCATCGATAGCAGGCCTGATAGAACAAAAAAGGTCTCAAATGACACAGTGATGAAACTAACCGACGCAACCTTTGACAAAAGATCCCTAAGGGTAACTGATGTGAAGGACATCAATGTCAGATTTGTTAGTATGATTTTAGGCTACAAGGCTACACATGCAAATAGGTTGAACTTAGTTTCTAGCCTATGTATCAAAAGTGCATATGACATGGCAAATGATAATGCTAGAATAGATGTGTGTGAATGGCTCAAAGATGAATTGATAGACAATCTAAAGAAGATTAAAGGAGATAAGAAAGGAACCTTTAGATTTAGAAATTTGCTTGTATGCTTAATGTTGTACAATACTAAGCAAGTACCTGGTATTGGTAGGAGAGATTTTGGCTTTGATATACCAGTAGGAAAGCAACTATTGGATTTACTGAACAACATGGGAGAAGACAGAGAGAAAAACATAAATGAACATTTTCAAGCATTGAAGGCTCGAATGAAAACTAGAATAAGATTGTCACGGGCAATTGTGGACAAATATCAGAAGGAAATATGTTTTGTAATCAAGAAAGATGAAATCTGGATGGAGGTAGTTGTCCCTAGAACTATCTGGGTAACTGAAATGGGGTATGAAATAGTTGACAACATCATAGAAACTTATGCAAAAGCCCTACTTGAAGCACCAAAGGAACCCTATGAAAAAGTCTTTGGAAATGCAGAAACAATTGAGAGTGGAATTCAATCTAGGGAAAGATTTAAGAAAGTTGAACAAACAGTGAGAAAAGGCACTAGACAAGCAAAAGCAATTAAGGAAGATGTATTGAAGCAAACTGGTATAAAAGAAAGTGAGTTGAAAGGACTTCAACTAGAAGCTCATCTTTCACCAGTTGAAACTTCTTCTGAGAGTGATATACTGGCAGTATTCAAAAGGGTAGAAAGAAAAAGAAACCCCTCACCAGCACCCTCACCTACACCCAAGAAAACCAAACAAAAGTAATAGGTAGTTAGGCCTCCTGTTAAGAAAATGACTCCAAAGAAGAAGAAGATAAAACAAGATATTGCTCCACTAGATAAACTTCTTAGTGAAATAATAGAGGATGGAAAGTTGAAAAACATTAGCAAACTGGACAACACACTTTCCACTGATGACAGAGAGAGCATTGAAAATAGTGTAATTTTACACTTAGATATTTACAAGAAATTTTAGATGGAAATTGTTGATGAGATACCCAATGAGTTGTATAGAAGACTAAAAGCCATAAGGGTAGCCATTGTTGAGCTGGATAAGAAAATAAAAATTGAAAAATTACTTGCAATGCATCTAGTTAACTCACTTGATGAAATAGACCAATTAATCAGTGAGGCTAACCAGACAGTGTTTTCAACCGCTCACCGGCATGTAGCACTGATGGCAGGTAGAGTGAATAAAGTCTCTGAAGAAACAACAAATGCATGGGACATATTCTTTGTAGAAAAAGAGAAACAAGAAGAACTTAGAAGACCTAAGACCATAAAGGTATACCAAAAGGACAAGGATAAGGGGAAAGGTAAGGTAGGTGGTCCTCCAAGTCTTAAAATAACTGATAATGTACCCCCACCTCTTTCTGATACTCCACCGTCACATACTACTATTAGTCAACTGGTCACAGAGAGTATAGAGACTCCTCTAGAGGATACAAATCCTAAGTCAGAGATACTATACATTATGAATATAGACACCCAAGAGGTGAATATTGTGGTAGACAAAGAGACCATTGAGGATAAGAAGAAAGATGTGAATATTGAGTCATTGACTATAGATGCTGAGGTTGAGGTCAATGATACTATAAATATAAACATAGAAAAACCTATTCAGATAGAGAAACCAATAGAGGAAACCACTGGTAAACCATTAGAAGAACCGATAGATAAAACTAGAAAATAATCAGGAGAACCAGCAATAGATAGTGCAAAGGTACAAACTGAGAAACCAAAAGTGCATACAGAGACTACATATGAGAAACCGACAGTTGTGAGCTCAGAGAAACCTTCTGAGACATAGATGGAGAAACCAGAACAGAAATAGGTTGAGACATAGGTTCAGACTGAGACAGTGCCACCGACAAAAACTGAAAAGCCTAAACCTTTTCTAATAGAAATGCAAGCACAGACTGACCTACCAGAGGTCGAAACAAGCAAGGTTATTACTACAACTGGTAGCATGAAAATTGTGAAAATAGTTGGGTAGACATCTGGTACTTTAATGACAGAATATCGGCCTAGAAATGTGACAGAGGTCTTACTGGATTCAATAAAGAAGATCATAGAGTGTAATGCTCAAGCCTATAAGGCTATTGATGACACAATTCCTATTCTTAGATTGATAGCACCAAAGTGCATTGTAGATAACAAAGATTCTTTAAGACAACTAGAGACATTGTCTAAATTCATCACTGGCAACATTTTGACAATTGATCAAATAAATGAGGAGACACTTAAAGAGAGAATGTTTAAAGAAAAAGTTAAACTCTTTGAGGAAATAGTGAAGAAGAATAAGGAGAAAATTGACACCTTATTACTGGAACTAGGAGAGACAATTTTGGATTTCAAGAAACTGTATAAAGATACTTGTAAAACAAATATTTTGATAGAAGACCTAGACAAAGAAATCAGCAAAGCACAAGATGAGATTAACAGTATTGCTAACAATCTAATAGGCACATAAGATTCATTTTTGGAGATAGAAAAGAAAATTGTAGATCTTGAAGAGAAAATAGAGAAGTTAGAAAAGAATAAAGAGAAAATTAAGCATAAGGCAAAGAGCTTAAAAAGCAAACTAGGTCCTAAACTAGATTAACTCATTTCTTTGAGAAAAGAAATTTCTAAGGCTCTGGTTCCCGGACTCAAGACACTGGAAGAGAAAATGCACATACTCACCGGTACAGCTCAGAGAACAGAAGCGGCATTAACATATAGCAAAAGATTCAGCGATAGTTTAAATCTGGTACTGGCAGACCTTTTTCAGCTTGTAACCCACCGGTTACAAGGATATAGGAAGGACCCACACTCCACTAACAGTGAATGACAACCTTTGTCATTGATGTCAAAGGGGGAGTAGTGGAGATGAGAAAAATGGTCAGAAGAAAGGACATCATCTGCTCAGGGGGAGCACTCAATTTTGAGCATATAGTTTTGGTAAGATAATTTTGGCAAACCATTTTTGGATATACATTTCTGGATTTTTCTCATGAGTGTTGCCATCAATGCCAAAGGGGGAGATTGTTGGCAAATGCATACTCCAATGAGAAATTGTAGGTGATTGAAGGTATTGTCATTGATGGAAACCTTGCAATAATGTGATACCGACAGACAGATATAGGCACCGACACCGGCATACATAACACCGACATCGAAAAGGAAGATTACCAGCACCCTGGCCGACAGGAATTTTGTGTATTTATATTTTGTAATTAATTGTAAAATTTTTTGTAAGCCTACTTGGTGGATTGTAATATGACTCATATAAGTATGAGATCATTGTAGATCACTTAGTGTGTGTAATGCGAAGATAATAGCAAACCTAATGTGTGAATTATTGGGATAAAGGTTTATGTATATTTCAGAGCTTAAACTAGTACTGAATCAGGCATAGCAGATGTTGATCTGAAGTAGTACACGATATTGGATTTGTATAATCCATTTTTGTAAGTCAGTGTGACTTATTTTGTAACTGAGCAGTGAGCTCTAGGCACTTGGCCTTCCTACATGTGCAGGCCCCTATTGTAAACAGTAATATTCCCTTATTGGCCAGTAAGCGAATATTGTGGGTCACAAATCCCATCAAGGTTTTTCCCACATCGAGTTTCCTCATCAAAAATACTATGTTATGGTGTGCTTTTCATGTTGTGGTTGTTGTTCTTATTTGCTGCATTATTTCTGGTTTATCAGTACACATTTTTAATATGTTTTTCATGTTATAAGTTAAGTAACTTCTTTTACCGGTCAGATACTGATTCACCACCCCCCTCTCAGTATCTTTAGGAATCCTAACAAATAGTTGACCGGATACTTATTATTTCATCATACCATCAATTGGTATCAAAGCATATAAGGTCCTCTAAGTTCTAAGCCTAACAGCTTGAGGTAAAGATCTTGCAAATCTTGATGAAGAAGGAAGGTCCGAAGTTTAATAGAGAGAACTATAGGATATGTAGTGACAAAATAAAAATTTATATCAAGAGTCTGGAAAGCTAGTACTAGGAAGATTTTAATACTCAATATGTTGCACCTACTAGGATTATGACCGATGATCAGAAGAAAGAGAAACAAGAAAAACATCAAGCATTAAAGGCCATTATCAGTTCTTTGTCTGATGCTGAATATGTAGATGTTCATGGTATAGATACTCCATATGAGATATGTAAAAAACTTGAAGAGATTTATAGAAATGATGAACATGTTAAGATTTCTAAAGAAGAGAGTCTAAGAGGAAAGTTTGATGACATGCGGATAGCTAAAGGTAAGAATATCCAACAGTATGGTCAAAGGATAAAAGAGATAGTCAATGAAATTAAGAGTGCAGGAGGTAAAGTGGAAGATTCCATAGTGTTCAGTAAGGTATTGAGAACCCTGCTATCGGCCTATGTTATCCGAGTTGCAGCCATTTAGGAGATAAAGTCTATTGACAAAACTAAGGTAACCCTTGACTCCATCATTGGAAAGCTTAATGCTTTTGAATTAAATGGTTATGATTGTAGTGTACAGAAATCTGAGTCTACATTTAGAGCTTTAGTTTCTAACGCATCTATGAGAAAAAGTAGAGATGTCAGTCATAGTCATGAATCCAGATCCAGTAGAAAAGCTGATGATGAAGACAATTTAGTTGAGCTTGAAGCATTGTTGGCCAAGTGGTTTCCTAGAGGAACTAGTAAATGTAGAGGTAAATTATCTTTGAAATATTTTTCATGCAACAAGATTGGGCACATAGCTACTAACTGTCCTAATGGTGATAATGAGCACAAACGAGAGAAATTCAAGAAGTATAAGGGTAAAGGCTAAATATATTGTCTTATTGTTGTTGATGGTGGTATCACTGGTGAGGAATCTGATGGTGATGCTAATGAAGATATTGTGTTTGTAGCCATTAAAGAAGAAATATAAGACCAGAAGACATTAGTATCTAGGATGGATAACTCTGATGATTGGATCATTGATAGTGGTTGTTCATATCACATGACCGGTGATCAGAGCAAATTTCTTTCTTTGAAGGAATTTGATGGAAAAGTTGTAAGATTTGGTAATGACTCACCCTGCGTGGTTGAAGGAAAGGGATCTATTTCTCTTAATGGAAAGAGAAGTGTAGATGATGTCTACTTGGTTGAAGGTTTAAAGAAAAATCTTTTGAGTGTGGCACAACTCAATGATAGAGGATACCCATTGGAGTTTAAAAATGGTATGTGCAAAATCTATGGAAGAAAAGGTGAACTGATTGCAACTGAGAAGAAAACTAAAGGTAACATGTTTCACCTTAATCCTAAAGTCAGAAACTATTTAATTGCAAACATAGATGATAGTTGGATTTGGCATAGGAGATTTTGTCATATAAACTTTGATAACATTGTTAAAGTGAGCAAGTCCAAGACAATGAGAGGTTTGCCTTAGTTGGACAAAATGGTTAATGCTCTATGTAAGGAATATTAACTGGGAAAGATGACATCCTCAACTTTCAAGAGAAAATCCTTTTCAATGGAAAATTCTGTTAGATTTGGTTCATATAGATCTTTGTGGACCAATAAGGACAAAAAATATTCAAGGTGACAAGTATTTTATGATCTTCATTTATGATTGCTCAAAGATGATGTGGGTCATATTCTTGAAGGATAACACTGAAAATTTTAGTAAGTTCAAGGCATTTAGGGCCTTAGCTGAGGTAGAGAGCATTAAGAAGATAAAGTTTCTGAGGACAGATCAAGGCGGTGAATTTACTTTTGAGGAATTCACTAGGTATTGGGAAGAAAATGGTATCAAACGACAACTTTCTGCACCAAGGACACCACAACAAAATGGTATTGCAGAGAGAAATAACCGGTTAGTTGTTGAAGCTGCTAGGATGATGTTGATACAAGGAGTTGTAGCAAAAAGTTTTTTGGAGAGAAGCTATCAGCACAACTGTCTACACTATGAACCAAATTCTAGTAAAAAGAGGTAAGGACAAGACTCCTTATGAATACTGGTATGGAAGGTCACTCATTGTTAGTTATTTCAAGACATTTGGAAGCAAATTTTTTATTAACAAAGGTGATTATATTAGAAGATTTGAAGCTAAAAGTGATGAAGGCATATTTCTTGGTTATTCCACCAAGAGTAAGGCCTACAAGTGTTTTAACATCCAGACATAGAGAATTATTCAGAGTATTGTTGTTTGACTAGATGAATATCCTGAAGTCTTGGAGGAAACTGGTTTGGAGAAAAAGGATGAAGATCCTTGCATTTTGTTTTTGGAACCAGAAACTATGAAATTTGAAATCGGTAAAGCAAATACTGATGTACTAGTTCAACTACAATAGATAAATTCAAAAGAAGATGATGATAATTAAGAAGATGAACCTAAAGATAATGATCATGTTATTCCAAGATATGTGACACTCAATCACAATCCTGAATAGATTATTGGGGATAAGGATGCTGGACTACTAACCAGAATAAGAATCGAAGAGAATTTCTGCATGATCTCCACTATTGAACCAAGAACTACTAAGGAAGCATTTGGTGATGATCATTGGGTTCAAGCTATGGAGGAGGAATTAGATCAAATTGAGAAGAACAACACATGGAACCTAGTACCCTGAATGGTAAATAAAAATGTAATAGGTACTAAGTGGGTATTCAGGAACAAGTTGAATGAAGATGGTGTTATAGTTCTCAACAAAGCTAGGTTAGTTTGAAAAGGTTATGCACAAGAGGAAGGAGAAGATTATGGTGGGACTTTTGCACTAGTTGCAAGATTGGAAGGTGTTAGAACTTTACTTGAATTTGCAGCACATAAGAAATTCAAGGTATACCAGATGGATGGTAAGTCAACATTTTTTAATGGAATACTAGAAGAAGAAGTATACATTGAACAACCAGATGGTTTTTCTTTGACTGATGAGAAAGAAATGGTATGCAGATTGCATAAGGCTTTATATGGATTAAACAAGACACTGAGAGCATGGTTTGAAAGGATTCATACACATATGATGAAGATAGGGTTTTTGAGAACCAATGAAGATAGCAACATATATCTCAAATCTGAAAGAGATAAAATACTGGTCAGCAAAGTATTTATAGATGATATCATATTTGGAGGTAATGATGACATGAGCAATGATTTTGCAGATGAAATGAAAAATGAGTTTGAAATGTCTCTAGTGGGAGAAATAAATTTTTTCATAGGGTTGCAAATAAAACAAATGAAGAATGGTATTTTCATCACACAGTCTAAGTATGTGAAAGAGGTCTTGAAGATATTTGGCATGAGTGACTATAAACCAATTGGGACAACAATGGTTACAGGTTGTAAGTTATCTAAGGAAGATGAATCCACGTCTATTGATGAGAAGGAATACAGGTAAATGATTGGAAAATTGCACTATGTTGTTCACAATAGATCGAATATAGCTCATGCAATTGGCATAGTTGCTAGATTCCAGAAGAATCGTAAGGAAACACATTTGATACCCACCAAGAGGATCTTTTGATATTTGAAAGGTACTATTGACTATGGATTGTGGTATCCATATGGAGGAAACTTTGACTTGAAGGTGTACATAGATGCAGATTGGGCAGGAAATGTTGATGACAGGAAAAGCACAACCGATGGAGCATTTTTTCTTGGAGGAAGACTTGTTACATGGAGTAGCAAAAAGTAGAGCTATACTTCACAATCTACTATTGAAGCTGAGTATGTTGCAGCTTTCATGAATTGTACTCAGGCTATCTAGATGAGGTACATTTTGGAAGGTTTTAAGATGAAGATTTCAAAACCTATAAAGGTTCTATGTGATAATACAAGTGCCATAAATATTTCCAAGAACCCTATTTTGCACACATGAACAAAGCATATTAAATTGAAGTATCATTTATTAAGGTAAAAAGTGCAAAGTACATATGTGATCTTGGAGCATGTTTCTACCAAGGAGCAGCTTGCAGATATCTTTAATAAACCTCTGCCTAAGACTACTTTTCAAGTATCTTAGAAGTTAGCTAGGGGTTGTACCCCTTTATGAGATCAGTTGAGCATGATGTAGATTACATTAGTCTCAGAGCTACTTGCAAAATTTTACAAAAGGATTGGTGTAGAAGTTGAAGTTATTCCATAGGGGGAGCATCAAGTTGCACGTTGTTGATGCTACATAGTGAAATTTGACATTACATGTTTTAATTTCAATTTGGCATTGCTGTCAAAGGGGGAGAAGAAATATGTGATTATGGGGAGAAGAACCAGTGACAAGTTGCAAACATGGAGAGCATGGTGGATACTTGGTAATGTAAACCAAAATTCCTATTCACAATCACAACAACAATGAATGGTATTAATATTTGTATTTCCATCAATGCCAAAGGGGGGAGATTGTTGGCATTTGCATGAAGATTGCATTAATGATATGTTATGTTGTCATTGATGTCAATTAACTGGTAATGATATTGTTGATGTTGTTGTAACATTGTTTTGTAACTGGTAGGAAGAGATAAGTAAAGGAAACTGTAATTGGTATGTAAGTTTTTGGAGTGAACCGATATTGCTATGTACTGGAGAGTTGAACTGGTAACCGGTAAACCCTACCTGTTGTTTTGATAAACCCTAACCGATTAGGTTTGGTAAATTGGTTATATTAGTTTATAATTTGATGATGAGTGGTAATGATTATGACACATATGGTTATTGTATGAAGACAATTTCAAGTGATTTTGGCACGTTAATGTAATGGGTTTTGTCTATGGAATGAGCAAGTATACTGCATATAACGCAAAGCATGTGATGAGCTACTAAGTTCGATGAAGTAGTGATCAAGGAGCGGTTGAGGTTTTCTTGATTGATGTGCAAAGATTGCTATGTAATCTAATTGTCATACTTGAACCAACTTGCTTGTAATCTCTATGAGAATTAGACTTTTGTTGTGTTACCGACCTAATTGATATTTTTATAAGGTCAATGAGTTATTTAGTTTCAATGTTGGCAAAGATTAGTTGAGTGTGTGGTTGCCGAACCGGATGATGTATCTGCAGTTTGAGTAAACGAAGATAGTAGCATGAAAAGGATCTGATCAAGCAAGTGTAGTGCTATTCAAATAGTTCAGCAAACTCCTGTTGTTTTCTAACAATTACAATAGAATTGAAATCCCCTAACCGCGTAATCTCTAACAAGTTTGGTGCTATTGAAATCCTCTAACAAGGTGATCCATTAGCTTGGATTTTCAAATCCTCTATTGAGGTTACTCCTTATAGGGTATTTCTTTTAACAAGGCATTATAGTGAATCCCTTAACTGGGTGGTCCCTAACAGGATCTATTCTGAAAAGGACTTAACAAGCTAGGCTCCTTACAGGGCGAACTTTAGAAGAGTTTAGATAGTTATCTTGTGAGTCTCATCTCACCGTGGTTTTTCCCATTTGGGTTTCCATGTCAAAAAATATTATGTCAAGTGGTGAATGTTTTTGTGGTTAGGTTCTTATGGTTGATTTACTTAACTACTTAACTACTTTGATAAGTCATTATAGATAGAAGCATTGAGAAATGAATTATTACTGACATATGAAAAAGCATTTGGATGTTTATGAGTTTGAAGTTATTTACTATTAATTTGTTGTAACAGTCAACTGGTTTATCTTATGAGTTTTTATCTTGATAGTGATATTACATTGATAGTTTACTTTGAGAGATTGATTTTGAGATTGGTGAAGTTAGTATTATTTTTTCTATCTACTGATTCACCCCCCCCCTCTCAATAGTTGAACGGATACTTATTATTTCATCATACCATCAATTGGTATCAAAGAATATTAGGTCCTCTAAGGTCTAAGCCTAACAACTTGAGGTTAAGATCTTGCAGATCTTGATGAAGAAGGAAGGTCCAAAGTTTAATAGAGAGAACTATAGGATATGGAGTGATAAAATAAAAATTTATATCAAGATTCTTGGAAGCCAGTACTAGGAACATGTTAATACTCGATATGTTGCACTTACTGGGATTACAACTGATGATCAGAAGAAATAGCAACAAGAAAAACATCAAGCATTATAGGCCATTATCAGTTCTTTGTCTGATGCAAAATATGTATATGTTCATGGTCTAGAGACTGCATATGAGATATGTAAATTTTTTGAAGAGATTTATATAAATGATGAACATGTTAAGATTGCTAAAGAAGAGAGTCTAAGATGAAAGTTTGATGACACTCAGATGGCTAAAGGTGAGAATATCCAATAGTATGGTCAAAGGATAAAAGAGATAGTCAATGAAATTAAGAGTGGAGGAGGTAAATTGGAAGATGCCATAGTGATCAATAAGGTACTGATGAACCCTGCTACTAGTCTATGCTATCTGAGTTGCAGCCATTTAGGAGCTAAAGTCTACTGATAAAAATAATGTAACCCTTGACTCCATCATTGGAAAGATTATTGCTTTAGAATTAAATGGTTATGATGGTAGTGTACAGAAATTTGAGTCTGCATTTAGAGCTTCTGTTGCTAACCCATCTATTAGAAAAAGTAGAGATGCCAGTCATAGTTATGAATCCAGATCCAGCAGAGAAGCTAATAACGAAGACAGTTTAGTTGAGCTTGAAGCATTTTTTGGCCAAGAAGTTGCCCGGAGGAACTAGTAAATATAGAGGTAAATTACCTTTGAAATGTTTTGCATGCAACAAGACTGGGCACGTAGCTGCTAACTATCCTAATGGTGATAATGAGCACAAATAAGAGAAATTCAAGAAGTATAAGGGTAAAGGAAAAAGACATTGTCTTATTGTTGTTGATGGTGGTATCATTGGTGAGGAATCTAATGGTGATGCTAATGAATATATTGTGTTTGTAGCCATTAAAGAAGAAATATCAGAAGGCATATCAGTTGGGAAAGATAGTAAGTCCAAGATAGTGAGAGGTTTGCCTCAGTTGGAGAAAACGGTTAATACTCTATGTAAGGAATATCAGTTGGGAAAGATGACATCCTCAACTTTCAATAGAAAATCCTTTTTAGCGGAACATCTATTAGTTTTGGTTCATATAGATCTTTGTGGACCAATAAGTACAAAATGTATTCAAGGTGATGAATATTTTATGATCTTCATTGATGATTGCTCATGGATGATGTCAATCACATTCTTGAAGGATAAGATTGAAGCTTTTAGTAAGTTCAAGGTATTTAGGGCATTAACTAAGAAGGAGAGCAGTAAGAAGATAAAGTGTCTGAGGACAAATCAAGGCGGTGAATTCACTTTTGAGGAATTCACAAGGTGTTGTGAAGAAAATGTTATCAAATGAAAATTTTTTGCACCAAGGACACCACAACATAATGGTATTGCAGAGAAAAACAACCGGTCATTTGTTGAAGTTTCTAGGATGATGTTGATACAAGGAGGTGTAGCAATTTTTTTTTTGGAGAGAAGCTATCAGCACAACTGTCTACACTATGAACCAGATTTTGGTAAAAAGAGGTAAGGACAAGACTCCTTATGAATATTGGTATGGAAGATCACCTAATGTTAGTTATTTCAATATATTTGGAAGTAAATGTTTTATTAAGAGAGGTGATTATATTAGCAAATTTGAAGCTAAAAGCGATGAAGGCATATTTCTTGGTTATTCCATCAAGAGTAAGGCCTACAAGTGTTTTAACAACTAGACATAGAGAATTATTGAGAGTGCTGATGTTCAAGTGGATGAATATCTTGAAGTCTCAGAGGAAACCAGTTTGAAGAAAAAGGATGAAGATCCTTGCATTTTGTTTATGGAACCAGAAACTGTGAAATCTAAAATAGGTAAAGTAAATACTGATGTACGAGTTCAACTGGAATAGATAAATTCAAAAGAATATGATTATAATGAAGAAGCTGAACCTGAAGATAATGATCATGTTATTCCAAGATATGTGAGACTCAATCACAATCCTGAATAGATTATTGGGAATAAGATTGCTGGAGTACTAACCAGAAGAAGAATCAGAGAGAATTCCTGCATGATCTCCATTATTGAACCAAGAACTTAGATCATTGGGTTAAAGCTATGAAGGAGGAATTAGATCAAATTGAGAAGAATAACACATGGACCCTAGTACCCCAACTGATAAATAAAAATGTAATAGGTACTAAGTGGGTATTCGGGAACAAGTTGAATGAAGATGGTGTTGTAGTTCACAACAAAGCTACGTTTGTTTGCAAAGGTTATGCACAAGAGGAAGGAGAAGATTATGGTGAAAATTTTGCACCAGTTGCAAGATTAGAAGGTGTTAGAACTTTACTTGCATTTGCAGCACATAAGAAATTCAAGGTATACTAGATGGCTGCGAAGTCAACATTTTTGAATGGAGTGCTAGAAGAAGAAGTATACATTGAGCAACCAGATGGTTTTTCTTTGACTGATGAGAAAGACATGGTATGTAGATTGCATAAGGATTTATATGGATTAAAGCAGGCACTGAGAGCATGGTATGAAAGGCTTCATACAAATATGATGAAGATGGGCTTTTTGAGAACCAATGAAGATAGCAACATATACCTCAAATCTAAAGTAGATAAAATACTAGTCAGCGAAGTATTTGTAGATGATATCATATTTAGAGGTAATGATGAAATGAGCAATGATTTTGCAGATGAAATGAAAAATGAGTTTGAAATGTCTCTAGTGGGAGAAATAAATTTTTTCATAGGGTTGCAAATGAGGCAAATGAAGAATGGTATTTTCATCACATAGTCTAAGTATGTGAAAGAGGTCTTGAAAACATTTGGTATGAGTGACTAAAAAAATTGGGACACCAATGGTTATAGGTTGTAAGTTGTCTAAGGAAGATGAATCCACATCTGTTGATAAGTAGGAATATAGGTAAATGATTGGAAAATTGCACTATGTTTTTCACAGCAGACCGAATATAGCTCATGCAATTGGCATAGTTGCTAGATTCTAGAAGAATCGTAAGGAAACACATTTGATACCAACCAAGAGGATCTTTTGATATTTGAAAGGTACTATTGACTATGAATTATGGTATTCATATGGAGGAAACTTTGACTTGAAGGTGTACATAGATGCAGATTGGGCAGGAAATGTTGTTGATAGGAAAAGAACAACCGATGGAGCATTTTTCTTGGAGGAAGACTTGTTACATGGTGTAGTAAAAAGAAGAGTTATACTTCACAATCTATTGCTAAAGCTGAGTATGTTCCATCTAGATGAGGAACATTTTGGAATGTTTTAAGATGAATATTTCAAAACCTATAAAGGTTTTATGTGATAATACAAGTGCCATAAATATTTCCAAGAACCCTGTTTTGCATGCACAAACCAAGCCTACTGAATTGAAGTATCATTTATTAAGGGAAAAAGTGTAGAGTAAAGATGTGATCTTGGAGCATGTTTCTACCAAGGAGCAACTTGTACATATCTTTACTAAACCTCTACCTAAGACTACTTTTTAGTATCTTAGAAGTCAGCTAGGGGTTTTAGCCCTTCATGAGGCCAGTTGAGCATGATGTAGATTGCATCATTCCTAGAGCTACTTCTAGAATTTTACAGAAGGATTGGTTTAGAAGTTGAAGTTATTCCATAGGGTGAGCATCAAGTTGGAGGTTGTTGATGCTGCATAGTGAAATTTGGCATTACATGTTTTACTTTCACTTTGGTATTGTTGACAATGGGGTAGAAGAAATATGTGATTACGGGGAGAAGAACCAGTGACAAGCTGAAGACATGGAGAGCACGATGAATACTTGGTAATATATACCAAGATTCCTACTCACAATCACAACAACAATTAATGGTATTGATATTTGTATTGCTATCAATGCCAAAGGGGGAGATTGTTGTCATTTGCATGAAGATTGCATTAATGATATATTTTGTTGTCATTGATGTCAATTAACAGGTAATGATATTGTTGATATTGTTGTAATATTGTTTTCTAACCTGTAGGAAGAGATAAGTGAAGGAATCTGTAATCGGTATGTAAGTTTGTGGAGTGAGCCAATATTAATATGTACTAGAGAGTTGAACTGGTAACTGGTAAACCCTACCTATTGTTTTGATAAACCCTAACCGATTAAGTTTGGTAATTTGGTTATATTGGTTTATAGTCTGATGATGAGAAGTAATGATTATGACACATATGATTATTGTATGAAGACAATTTCAAATGATTTTGGCATATTGATGTAGTAGGTTTTGTCTAGGGAATGAGTGGGTATACTACATATAATGCAAAGCATGTGATGAGCTACTAAGTTCAATGAAGTGGTGATCAAGGAGGGATTGAGGTTTTCTTGATTGATGTGCATAGATTACTATGTAATCTAATGGTCATACTTGAACTAACTTGTTTGTAATCTATATGAAAATTAGGTTTTTGTTGTATTACTGACTTAATTTATTTGTTTATAAGGTCAATGAGTTGTTTAGTTTCAGTGTTGGCAAAGATCAGTTGAGTGTGTGTTTGCCGAACCAAATGATGTATTTGCAGTTTGAGTAAAGGTAGATAGGAGCATGAAAAGGATCTGATCAAGCAAGTGTAGTGCTATTCAAATAGATCAGAAAACTCTTGTTGTTTTCTAACAATTACAACATAATTGAAATCCCCTAACTGGGTAAGCTCTAACAAGCTTGGTGCTATTGAAATCCTCTAACAAGGTGATCCATTAGCTTGTTTATTCAAATCCTCTATCGAGTTACCTCCTTATAGGGTATTGCTTCTAACAAGGAATTGTAGTCAATCCCTTAACTGGGTGGTCCCTAACAAGATCTATTCTTAATAGGACTTTTGTAAAGCTTTAACAAGCTAGGCTCCTAATTGGGCGAAGTTTAGATGAGTTTAGACAGTTATGTTGTGAGTCTCATCTCACCATGGTTTTTCCCATTTGAGTTTCCACATAAAAAAAAATTGTGTGAAGTGGTGAATATTTTTGTGGTTATGTTCTTATGGCTGATTTTCTTAACTACTTAACTACTTTGATAAGTCATGATAATCGGAAGCATTGGAAAATGAATTTTTACTCACATATGAAAAATAATTTGGTTGTTTATGAGTTTGAAGTTGTTTACTATTAATTTGTTGTAACAATCAACCGATTTATCTTATGAGTTTTTATCTGGATAGTGATATTACATTGATAGTTTACTTTGAGAGACTGATTTTAAGATTGGTCAAGTTAGTATTAGTTTTTCTATCTACTTATTCACCTCCCCTCTCAGTAGTTAACATGATACTTATTCTTTCATCATACCATCACACTATTGCTATGAGACCACAAACATTATTTCAAGTATGGATTATAATATAGAATAATAACTAACATTTGTAAATATTTGAGCTGAAGGCACATATACGTAAACATGAGGGTGCAAGTGATGGGGGTCACCTAGTTTGCTTAACACTTCACCTAGTTGGTGTTGCTTAGTTCCACCAACTCATCAGACCTAGTTTCTCTCTATATCTCCAAGTCCCTATTAGTCTCTTCTAGGGCTTGATTCTTGACCATTCCAATGTGTTTTCTTCAAGTGTTTTGGCTAGGAACCCTACCAATTCACAGTGCTTCCCAGGTGCTCAATTATGGCTTCTTGGCTTCAACTTGTCAAATCAACCTCCTACTATTGTGAGATGATACAGAGGTGTGGAGGTGGATAATAAAATGTTTTGAATGAATTTAGGGTCCATTTGAGGTTTTCAATCATTAGGTTTCTTACCGATTTCAAAATCTTGCCTAGAAAAGGGCTACAAGGAATGAGCCCCAATTAGGCCTCAAAAATCCGGTTTTCTAGGGCTTGAAGGAAAAAAGTACAAAAGACCCCCTAAAAAGTTTGTTTTTTCTTCAATTATTTACCTAACCTCAAGTTTTTCATTTTTTTTTTGGCTTCTTGTTTCACCGTACAACATGCTAACCCCAAAATGAGGGTTTCTAGGCCTTCTAGCTGGCAGTGACTAGTCAAGTTGGTGTTTGGGAATTAAATGAACTTATCAAGGCTTATCCTTGTATTGGAAACTTTTTCACAACTCCATGGACCCCTCCAAAATCTTAGATGGTTATTTGGCATTCACCCCTGCACTTAGCTCTTCAATTTCACCTTATTTCCTCTAACCGGGTTGCTCTTGGACTCACCTAGAATAAGGTGACAGTCATATTGAAAATCATCTCCAACACTTGTCCCTACATATATAAATTTTAAAAGTGTTTTCCCTTTATGTCCCAACAAGCAGTGATGACAACACGTGTGGACTTCATGGGGCATCCATTTTTACATAAAATTGCTATATACAAGCCAAAACTGGCTGTTTACAAACCAAAGCAAGAAAACACTAATGAAAAATATCTACAAAACTTGAAATTGAACCAAAAATACTGATACACACTAGAGAGACTCAATCCATTACTAGATCAATGGATTCAAACCATTTTCAATTACAAAATGAGTAAAAACAAGCCAAAATATTGCCAACTCGTCTTAAAATGAGTAGTTTCAAATTGTGGAACTTACATAACACATTTTCCAACCTTGTTAATAGTGCAAGAGATGGTACTTATATTTTTCCCATGTTTGGAGTCATCTTAGGGTGTAGGAAAATCCCTAACTCCATCGCTAACCAATTTTTGGATAAAAGTTGTCAAAAAAGTTGTCATGACAACTTTTTGCAACTTTGCACTTTTCCACTTCTTGGTCTTCCCAACCTTTGGGACCTATTCTAAGTCATCACACATGAATTTTAAAAAATTCCTAAGAATAATTTAACCCTCCCTAATGCCTATACCAATTTTTGACACTTTTGACCATCAAGAAGGTCAAATACCTACTCAAATCTACTATTTACAAAAAAATGCAAACCTAAGAAGAATGAACTCAACCTAGGCCTACATTGACTCAAAAAAATAACTCTTGGACCCTCCTAGAGTCCTTATTCACTACTAAATTGGCTAGGGTCAGTACAAGCCAAAATTGTGGAAACTAGATAGGCTAGGTCCTAGGTGCTCCTGCACCATTCTCCCAAACAAAAGAAAATCATGTCACCTCCTTGGGAATCAGATTATAATCAATTCCAAGCTTCTTAAATTTTGTCTCAAGCACCCATGTAGCTTCAACATCATCCATACCCTACCATTTGATTAGGTGCTCCCAATAGGCTTGATGCCTTGTCTTCTTGGCGATCCTTGAACTCAACACCTTCTCAGCCATTGGATTTGGTTTGGCTAGTAACTGAAGGTTGTTCACATCAACTGATACCTTTGATTGACTACAATCTGAACCTTGAATTGGTCCCTTGTAGTAAATTAAGTCTTCTATGTTGAAAACCAGTGATAATCCTATGTCACTAGGTAGATCCACCTTGTATGCATTTTCTCCATACTTGGCTAGAATGGCACATGGACCTATCCTTCTCATTTGCAACTTGTTGGGCACTCCTTGCTATAGCCTTTCTTTGTTTAGGTGCACCATGACAACATCTCCCACTTGAAATTGTAGGTTTTTCCTTTTTTCATCAACTTTTTGCTTGTGTTTGCTTGTGTTCTCCATCAATGCTTGCTTGAGTGATTCATAAACCTCCTTCATTTATTAAGAAAAGTCTTCTACATATCCACTTCTTGCTCTTGCACTACCTAAGTCTCTCAACTCCAAAATACCTCTTGGGTGCACACCATAGACCACTTCAAAAGGACTCTTGCTGGTTGTCCTATTTATGGTGTCATTATATGCATATTCAACTTGTGAGATTACATGATCCCATGTCTGACCATATTCCTTAGTAAGGAACCTTAATAAGTTTCCCAAGCTTCTATTCACAACTTCAGTCTGCCCATTTGTTTGAGGATGGTAGGTTGATCCAAAAGAGAGGTTGGTGCCAAGCTTTTGCCAAAGTGTCTTCCAAAAATGACTCATGAACTTTGAGTCCCTATCTGAAACAATGCTCATGGGTAAACCATGTATTCTCACTACCTCTATGAAGAATAATCGAGCTATTTGGCATGCATCATGAGTAGTCTTGCAAGGCACAAAGTGAGCCATTTTGCTAAATCTGTCCACAATGACATAAATGTTGTCATATCCCTATTTTGTCCTTGGTAAACCTATGACAAAGTCCATACTAATGCATTCCCAAGGTCTATTTGGTATGGGAAGAGGTTGGCATAAACCAGCATTTGTAGAAGTACCTTTGGCCTTTTAGCAAACTATGCAAGTCTCCACATACTTCTTCACATATTGATTCATCCTTGGCCAATAATAGTACCTTTGAACCAACTCTTGAGTCTTATTGAATCCAAAATGTCCACTAAGGCTACCATTATGCTTCTCTTATATAATGTTTTCTCTCATTGAGCCTTTAGGTACACAAACCTGCCCACCTTTAAAATATAGCCCATTTTGCAAAGTAAAATCAAAATACTCACTATAGAAGTGATTTTGATAATCCTTACACACCTTGTAGGCATTTGAGAAGTCTTCATCCTCTAGGTATAAGCCTTTAAAACTATCAACACCTATGCTTCTCAATTGGATTTCTTGGACTGTCAAAAGTCTTCTACTTAATGCATCAGCTACTTGGTTCAGCTACCCTTTCTCATGCTTAATGGTGAATGTATAGGCCTACATGTACTCCACCCATTTCATGTACTTATGACTGAGTTTTTCTGGTGAGTTTAGGAAACTCAATGCTTGGTTGTCCGTATACACTACAAATTCCTTAGGGAGGAGATAGTATCTCCACTTCCTCAAAGCCTACACTAAAGCATATAACTCAAGGTCATAAAAGGAGTATTTCATCTTGGCATCACTTAGGTTCTCACTATGGAAAGCTACTGGTCTTTCTTCTTGGCTTAGGACAACACCTACTGCAACATTGCTTGCATCACATTCCACAATGAAAAGTTTCTCAAAACTAGGCAACACTAGCACCGGTTGAGTAGCTATCTTCTCCTTCAAGGTTTCAAAACCTTTGTTTTCTTCTTCATTCCACCTCTAATGGTGTCTAACATTGGTGCACATATAGCATTGAATTTCCTAATGAACTTCCTGTAGTACTGAGCTAGTCCATGGAAGCTTCTCACCTTTGTTGCTGACTTGGGAGTAGGCCAATTTACTATGGCTTCAACCTTGCTGGGATCCATCTTGAGGTTTCCTTGAGACAACACAAACCCAAGGTAAACCAACTCCTTCTTAATAAACTCACACTTATCCAAGTTCATGGTTAGATTTTCATCATACATTCTTTGTAATACATCTTGCAAATAATTAATATGATCTACCCTATCCTTACTAAAAATGAGAATGTCATCTAGATATACCACCACAAATTTACCTCTGAAGTCCTTCATCACCTCATTCATGAGTCTCATGAAGGTTCTTGGAGCATTGGATAAGCCAAATGGCATTACAAACCACTCATAAAGACCCTCTATTGTCTTGAATGTTGTTTTCCACTCATCACCCTCCTTAATCCTAATTTGGTGATATCCACTTTTAAGGTCAATCTTGGTAAAGTACTTGGCTTCCCCTAAAAAATCCATGAGGTCTTCTATTCTAGGAATAGGGAACCTATATCTGATGGTGATCCTATTTATGGCTCTAGAATCAGTTCACAATCTCCAAGTACCACCTTTCTTTGGGGCTAACACGGTAGGGATAGCACAAGGGCTAATACTTTTCCTAATTAGGCCTTGGTCTAAGAGCTCTTGGATTTGCTTGACAATCTCAACACTTTTTTGGGGAGTAATCTTATAAGCTACCTTGTTAGGTAAGGATGCTCTAGGGATGAAGTCTATTTGATGGCTTATGGTTCTTTTAGGAGGTAAGGTGGCTGGTTGTCCATCACTTACTATGCCTTTGAATTTATTCAACAAATCTTGCACCTCTATTGGAAAATCTAGCTGCTCTTTCTTATCTTCCCCTTTAGGCTTCATCACTAGTGCAAACCCTACACCTTCACCTTCCTCAAGTGTCTTCAAGAATTTCTTTTCACTTACCAAAAGAACATTAGGACCTGCTGCCCTTTTTTCACCTTCTTCAAGGATAGACTGAATCTTGAATGTGATTCCATCTTTCTTGAATGAGTATGCATTCTTGGATCCATCATGGATAGCTTGTCTATCAAATTTCCATGGTCTTCCTAATAGAAGATGGCATGCATCCATGGGTAGGACATCACATAACACTTTGTCCTTATACCTCCCAATGGTAAAATCCACCCATGCTTGCTCATTAACTAGGACATGTTGGCCTTTGTTTAACCAAGTCACTCTATAAGGATTGTTGTGAGGTATCCTTTAAAATTTGAGCTTACTCACTGCCTCTTCTGACACAATATTGTCTGTAGACCCTGAAACAATTATCACTTTGCACACTTTGTCCATAATCTTGCATTTGATTCTAAATAAGGACCTTCTTTGGCTAGGCTCTTCTCTAACCGGTTGTTTGATCAACGTTCTCCTTATCATCATGTTGTCACCTACCTCTGACTCTAAGGCAACCTCTGAGGTCTTGCTACTTGAATACTCTTCTTGAAGATAGCTCACTCTTCTTTCACTACCATGTGATGATGTTCCCTTCTCTGGACACCTATATGCTGGATGACCAAGTTGGTTACAATGGTAACACTTCATTGTTGCAAAATATGAGGAACCTCTACCTTGTCCTCTAGATCTTCCTCTGGAACCACTATTTGATCCCCTTCTTCTATTGAATCCTCCTCTACTAGTTCCACTCTCTTGCTGCTTAGTGAGTTTAGACTCACCTTGTGTTCTTTGTTCAAAACTTCTTCCTCCAAAGCCTCCCCTATGGCCTCTATTATCTCTTCCTCTACCTTTACCCCTATTGTTGCTTGAGTCATGTCTTCTTTTTAGTTTTTCCTCCACTTTAAGGGCAAGTTGATAAGTTTTATGGACTATTTTTGGGCTCATTAAACTGATTTCTTCTTGGATGTTCCACCGTAGACTATTTAGGTACCTAGAAACCTTGAGACTCTCTTCTTCCACCACATGAGATCTAAGACTAAGTTTGTGAAACTCCTCCATATAGCTACTGACATCAAGGTCTTTTTGTCTTAATTTTTTCCTCTTCATATGAATTTGCGCTTCATAGTCATCAGGGAGATAGACTTCTTTGATTTTGACTAACATCCCTTTCCAAGAAGAGATGGGTGATTTGCCCATTTTCTTCCTCTCATCTTGCACAAATTTCCACCATGTGAGAGAATCTCCTCTCATTCTAGACTTGGATACCTTGACTCTCTATGCTTCAATTATGCGTTCACATTCAAAATGGTTCTCCATACCTTCTATCCACTCTAGGACCACTTCTGCCTCCATCTTACCAGTGAACAATGGCAACCCTTCTAATGATTTACCACTCAAGGCTTTCAACGCCTTTAGGAAAGGTTCTTTCTCTAGGATAGGATCAAGTTTAGGCACTTTTTCTATCTCTAACACTTCTTTACCCTTCCCTTCTACTCCTTCAACCTTTACCAACACTTCATCTACCTTGGTTTCAATTGCACCAAGCTTACTCTCCAATTCAACCAACTTTTCTTTCAGGAGTCTATTCTCTTCCTCCTAATCATCCACTTTCCTTTCCAGCTCTACATTGGTCACCATGTTGTTGTCTCCTACAAATTCCACTGAGGACATCAACTCTTCTAGCCCAAATCTTATAGGCTCTGATACTAATTTGATGGGGGTCACCTAGTTTGCTTAACACTTCACCTAGTTGGTGTTGCTTAGTTCCACCAACTCACTAGGCCCAGTTTCTCTCTAGACCTCCAAGTCCTTCTCAATCTCTTCTAGGGCTTGACTCTTCACCATTCCAAGGTGTTTTCTTCAAGTGTTTTGGCTAGGAACCTTACCAATTCACAATGCTTCCTAGGTGCTCAATTATGGCTTCTTGACTTCAACTTGTCAAATCAACCTCCTACTATTGTGAGATGATGCAGAGGTGTGGAGGTGGATACTAACATGTTTTTAATTCATTTAGGGTCCATTTGAGGTTAGCAATCATTAGGTTTCTTACCGATTTCAAAATCTTGCCTAGAAAAGGGCTACAAGGAATGAGCCCCAATAGGCCTCCAAAATCCAGTTTTCTAGGGCTTGAAGGAAAATGGTCCAAAATACCCCCTAAAAAGTTTTGTTTTTCTTCAATTATTTACCTAACCTCAAGATATTTTTGTGGTTTTGGCTTCTTGTTTCACCATACAACATGCTAACCCCAAAATGAGGGTTTTGAAGGGTTTCTAGACCTTCTAGCCTGCAATGACTGGTCAAGTTGGTGTTTGGGCATTAAATGAACTTCTCAAGGCTTCTCCTTGTATTGGAAACTCTTTCCCTATTAGGATTCCCAAAGATACCAAGAGGGGGGGGGGGTTGAATTAGTATCTTACCGGTTTATGAATTTACTTGTTTTAAAACATGAAATGCATATCAATATTGTGTACCAGTAAATAGAAATAGTGTAGTAAGAAAGAATAACAACAACCACATGAAAATCACACCATAACACAGTAGTTTAATGAGGAAACCTAGTGTGGGAAAAACCTCGGTGGGATTTGTGACCCACAATATTCGCTTACTGGCCAATAAGTGAATATTACTCTTATAATAGGGGCCTACACATGAAGGAAGGCCAAGTGCCTAGAGCTCACTGCTCAATTATAAAATGGGAAGTCACACTGACTTAAAAAATGGATTATGCAAATCCAATGTCTTGTACTACTTCAAATTACCATCTGCTATGCCAAATCCAGTACCGGTTTTAGCTCTGCTTCATACATAAACCCTTAACCTAAAATTTGCATATTAGGTCTACATAATCTCGCCTATCACCTTATTACAAAATGTTCTTACAATGATCTCATACATAAATGAGTCATATTACAACTTGCCATGTTGGCTTACAATGATTTTACAATTAATTACAAAATATATTATTAACAAAATTCCTATCGGCCTGGGTACCGGTATCATTCCTTTTACTGTCGGTGTTCTGTGTGCCAGTATAGAGTTTGTCGTTGTTGGTGCTGGTAAATTGTCTTGCCGGTATCATATGATTGCAAGGTTGCCATCAATGACAAAACCTTCAATCACCTACAATATCTCATTGGAGTGTGAATTTGCCAACAATCTCCCCCTTTGGCATTGATGGCAACACTCATGAGAAAAAATGTGTCATCCAAAAAGAATCTGCTAGAATTGTCTTACCAAAAATGTGTTACCAAAAATGTGTGCTCCCCCTGAGCGGATGATCTCTTCTTCTGGATTTTTCTCATCACTCACACTACTCCCCCTTTGACATCGATGACAAAGGTTGTCAAGGTGTCAATTGAGTGAGGTTTCAGCTTCAACCCTATAACCAGTTGGTTACAATCTGAAAAAGGTCTGCCAATACTAGATTCAGGCTATTAGTGAACCGTTCACTATCCTTTAATGCGGCCTCTATCCTCTGAATTATACCAGTGAGGTGTTGCATTTGTTGTTCCGGTGTCTTCTATCCTTGAACCAATGCCTCAGATATCTCTTTTCTCAAGGAGGCGAGGTAGTCCAATTTTGGACTAAGTCTCCATTTCAGATCTTTTGCCTTTCCTTTTATATTTTCCTTCTCACTTTCAAATTTCTGAAGTTCCTCCTCAAAACTTGTTATTTTCTGCTCAAGAACTGATAGTGGTTCAGATGAATTAATGAAATTGTCAGCTAATTTATTTATTTCTTCTTGTACCATATTGATCTTCTTGTCTATATCTACTATCAAAAAGTTTGTTTTACATGTATCTCTGTACAACATTTTAAACTCTTTTAGTGTTTTACATAGTGCTGGTAAAAGAGTGTCAAATTGTCTCATGCACTTCTTTATTTCTTCTTCAAATAATTTATGTTTTACTTTCTCAATTTTCTCTTTGAATACTTCCTCATTTATTTGTTCAATTGTCACAATGTTTTAAGTAATATACTTAGACAATGTGTCAAGTTGATTTAAAGAATCCTTATTATCTATATCACACTTGGGTGCTATCATTTTCAAAATTGGGATTGTGTCATCAATAGCTTTGTATGCTTGTGCACTGCACTCTGTTATTTTCTTAATTGAATCCAATAGAACTTCTGTCACATTAGTTGGTCTGAATTCTACCATGGAAGAACCAACAATCTGTATACCACCGGTGTGAGTAACTTCTTTGCTTGTAGTGACCTCTGGTAGTTCAGTTTGTGTTTGCATTTCTCTAAGCAAAGATTTGGGTTCCTCAACTTTTGTCGATGGCACTGTCTCTGCATGAACTTGTTCCTGTGAGGGAGCCTGTTTCTCTACCTGTTTCTTAGTGTTGTCCACTACCAGTTTCTCTTCTGTGCTGCATGTTGCCAGTGGCTCAGTAAATGAATCATTATGTACATCTGTGGTCTTTGCTTTTCCAGTGTCCGGGGTCACTGTAATGTTTTCTACCGGTGGCTCTTTTGCCACATCTGATTTACCAGTTGATTCCTTATCTACCACAATATTGACTTTCTGAGTGTCAATGTTCATTGTATATAACACCTCAGAGTCAGGATTTGTATCCTCAAGTGCTGTGCCCACACTCTCAGTTGTCGGTTGATTGTTAGTAGTAACTACCGGTGGAGTATTTAGAGACAGTGGAGATAAGTTGTCTGTTATTTTTATACTAGGTGGTCCACCAACCTTACCTTTTCCCTTGTCTCTTTCCTTTTGATATACCTTGATGGGTTTAGGTTTGTATGTTCTTCTAGCTTATTCTCTTAGTCTAGCATGTCTATCAAGGCATCTTGAAGCCATATGACCAATTTTGTTATAGTTAAAACATTTAAAGGGTGCTTTACCTTCATACTTACTTCCAACTAGACCTTTAGGCATTTTTCTTGCAAATAGTGCTTCAAGTTCTTCATTTTCTGTCCCGCTTTCTTCAAGTTCTCTTGCATAAAAAGCTTTCCAATCAGATTTGTCAAATGATGGTGCAGATGATGTTGATGCCTTAAAAGCTAAGTCTGTCTTTATAGTAGCAACAGGACCAAATTCCTCAATTTCAAAGGCTGAAAGTTTTCCAATCAATGTATTCCTAGTTATTGATGTGTTAGGCATTGTTCTTAGTTCATTTATAGAAGTAACTTTCATTTTGTATGCCGATGGCAATCCTTTTAAAACTTTTAAAACAATTTCATCTTCACTTAAGGTTCCTCCACAACATTTAATACCCAAAACAATTTCATTAACTCTTTCCATAAAAGCAGAAATCCTTTCATCTTCTTCCATTTTTAGATTTTCATACCTAACCCGGAAGCTTTCAAGTTTTGCAATTTTGACTACGGAATCTCCTTCATTCAATGTTTCCAAATGATCCCAAATAGCTTTGGCAGTAGACCTATCTGATAATCCCACAATTTGCTGATCAGATAATGCGCTTAAGAGTGCTTCTCTTGCCTTGCAATCATTCTCTTCATCTTTAGTTTGATTTGGTGGATTAGGCTAACTTGTAGTAGGAGTAGTATAGCCATTCTTTGTAACATCAAACTGAGAGAAAAATTAGAGAAAAATCAGAAGCACTTGGGAAATTCAAACTGTTCAAAGCAATGGTAGAAAATGAAACCGGTAAGAAAATTAAATGTGTAAGATTAGATCAAGGAGGAGAATTTACATCTAAGGAATTTAATGCATTCTGTGAAGTGAATGGAATCAGAAGATAGCTATCAGCACCCCAGACACCACAACAAAATGGAGTTGTAGAAAGAAAGAACAAAACTATCTTGGATGCAGCAAGAAGTATGTTGTCTGAATCAAATCTACCACATGTATATTGGAGAGAAGAAGTAAGTACAGTGGTCTATACATTCAAAAAAGTTCACATCAAAGGTGAAACTGGTAAGACCCCTCATGAACTATGGTTTGGTATTACTCCTACTCTTAAATATTTCAGAATTTTTGGAAGTAAATGCTATATTAGAAGAGATGAGTATATTGGAAAATTTGATCCTACAAGTGATGAAGGAATCTTTCTTGGTTATTCATCTAAGAGAAAAGCATATAGATGTTTTAACAAAAGATTGCAGAAAATTGTTGAGAGTACAAATGTAAAGATTGATGAACAATTCAGAGGAACTTCAAGGTATATAGACTCTGAACTGGCAACATAGATTCTGACAGATGAATCTACATTGAACCCACCAGCACAGAATGAAGATCTAGTTACACCAGTATCATCTGAAAATTCCACTGTGACTGAGGAACAACAACAAACAAAGACACCCCGGTATGTAAGATTGAATCATTCTGAAGATCAGATAATTAGAAACAAATATAAAGGAGTTATGATAAGAGGAAGATTGACAAATGAAGAGGTATGTCTTATTTCTCAAATTGAACCAACATCAATTAATGAAGCATATGAGGATAAACACTGGATTAAAGCTATGGAAGAAGAATTAGAACAAATTGAGAAAAACAACACATGGACATTAGTTCCCTGGCCTAAAGACAAAAATGTAATTGGAACCAAATGGGTATTTAGAAACAAACTTAATGAAGATGGTAAGGTAATTAGAAATAAAGAAAGACTAGTGTGTAAGGGATATTCTCAGAAAAAAGGAATTGATTACAATGAAACATTTGCACCGGTAGCTAAGATTGAAGCATTTAGATTATTCTTGGCTTTTGCAACACATAAGAACTATAAAGTTTATCAAATGGATGTCAAATGTGCATTTCTAAATGGATATCTTGAAGAAGAAGTTTACATTGAACAAGTTGATGGATTTTCTTTGACAGAAAACAAAGATATGGTTTGCAGATTAAGGAAAGCTTTGTATGGGTTGAAGCAAGCTCCAAGAGCTTGATATGCAAGATTGGATAAATATCTTTTGAAGATTGGTTTTTCTAAAGGCAATGCTGACAGCAACTTATACTATAAAGTGACTAATGATGACATCATGGTTATAGAAGTTTTTGTTGATGATATAATCTTTGGAGGAGAAGATGGATTATGGAAAAACTTTTCTATTGAAATGCAGCAAGAATTTGAAATATCTATGATAGGAGGTCTACTGTATTTGACACAAACAAGACCTGACATTATGAATGCAATATGTATTGTTTAAAGATTTCAAAGTAATCCTAGAGAAAATCATGAATCAGCAGTAAAAAAGATTTTTTGGTACTTACAAGGCACTACAAATCTTGGTTTATGGTACCCTAGAGATGAAAACTTTGAATTATGTGCATACACAGATGCAAATTGGGCAAGAGATGTAGATAACAAAAAAAGCACCATCGGTGAAGCATTTTTTCTTGGTAATAGATTAATTTCTTGGTTGAGTAAGAAATAAAGTTGTACATCTTTATCAACAATAGAATCAGAATATGTTGCAGCAGCAACAAACTGTACATAGGAATTATGGCTTAAACAAATGCTGAAGGACATAAAAGTAAAATGCAAGGAACCTATAACTATCTATTGTGATAAAACTGCAACAATTGATATATCTAAGAATCTAGTACTACATTCTAAAACTAAACATGTTCCTATCAAATTAAATTTTCTGAAAGAGAATGTTGAAGCAAAAGAAGTAAAACTGGTTTATGTGAACACTAAAGAGCAGATTGCAGATATCTTCACTAAACCTCTGCCTAAGGAGACTTTTGAATATCTAAGAGATCAGCTTGGGGTCATACCCCCACTGGTAGAGACTTAGACAATTGATGTTTATCATCAACCGGCAGAACTAATAGAGAAATCTTTTACTCTAGTTTTTTGATGAAGAAAGCTACTTCTTGGGGGGAGTAGTTGGTATACTGAATTGGTTGGTATTTTATACTTGCACTTGGTTTTGTAGTAACTTTGGCATTTGATGTCAAAGGGGGAGAGATGGATATGGAAAAACATCGAGTAAACACATGTTACTCTTAGGGGGAGAGATTCCTAGGGAGAGATTGTTATTTTGGGAGAGATTGATTACTCTCTGCATTTAAATTCTGTTATGATCTTTTTGGGAGATTGATTGGTTTTTGGTATTTAGCATTTCTATTTTGGCACTTTGATGGTTTTTCCATCTTGTGTTGCCATCAATGCCAAAGGGGGAGATTGTTGGTATTTTGGTATGGTTTTGTCATTGATGTCAACACCTACTAACACTTATCAACTCTGGCACTTTGGAGAATCAACAACATTCACCGGCAAGCAAGTGACTTATGCACAGTCACCGGTATCTGGTACACCAGTAGGATATAATGATCACCAACACTTGGAATAGCATGGAAAACATCTGGTTATGTCGAAGACATCGTTTGGACACTTTGTCTTTAAGATTTGTTTATCGGCATATTCGTATTTGCATATTTGCTGTTACTGGCAAATAGGTCCAAGATATACACTGGCAGGTTCATCTTTTCCAGATCAGCACGACACACTGTGGAGATGTTTTATTATTGTTGTAAATGCATCAAGCTGACATATTGAATCTGTTATTGCATCAGATATTGATTTATTTGTAAATTGATTTTATTGTAATATCCTTTAGAGCCGACCTACTATTGGTCTTAGGTAATGGTATAAATGTAAGATCTTATTTGCAAGATCAGATGTGGAATGTGAAAAAGAATTGTGTGAAGGTATATGCAAAAATAAGCAGAGCTATACATGCAGACATCATTTGAAGATTGAAGGAGGCTTTTGTGAAGGCAATCAGAACTACACCAGTACTGAATCCAATATAGAAAGATGCTAAACTAAGCAGTACATCCATATTGAAGTTAATCATCCAATTGTAGTCAGTGTGACTCCCATTGTGATTTAGCAGTGAGCTCTAGGTGCTTGGCCTTTCTGCATGTGCATACCCCATTTGTATACACATACTATCTGCAGTAGTATCATCTGATTGTGGGTAAGGTTTCCCACTGTGGTTTTTCCCCTTACAGGGTTTCCAAGTACAAATATTGGTGTTATGTGTTGTGGATGACTTTGTCTTTTTTTTTCATGCATTAATCCTCACCAGTATTACAATTAACTGATAAAACTGTCTACCGACATAAAAGATCGGTTCATCGATATTATGCATTAAAGTTGTTTAAATTGTTTTGGTATTAAATTTATTAGACAACTGATTCACCCCCCCCCTCTCAGTTGTCTCTGGGACCTAACATTCCCAACTCCATGGACCCCTCCAAAATCTTAGATGGTGATATGGAATTCACCTCTGCACTTAGCTCTTCAATTTCACCGTATTTCCTCTAACCGGGTTGCTCCTGGACTTGCCTAGAATAAGGTGACAGTCATATTGAAACTCATCTCTAGCACTTGTCCCTACATATATACACTGTACAAGTGGTTTCCCTTCATTTCCCTACAAGCCATGATGGCAGCATGTGTGGACTTCATGGGGAAACCATTTCAACATAAAGCCGATATATAAAAGCCAAAACTGGCTATTTGCAAGCCAAAGCAAGAAAAAACTAATGAAAACTATCTACAAAAATTGAAATTGAACCAAAAATACTGTAACACACTAGAGAAACTCAATCCCCTTTTGGATCAATGGATTCAATCCATTTTCAATTACAAAATGAGTAAAATCAAGCCAAAATGTTACCAACTAGTCTGAAAATGAGTAGTTTCAGATTGTTGAACTTACATAACACATTCACCAACCTTGGTAACCATGCAAGAGAGGGTACTTATATTTTTCTCACATGTGGAGTCATATTAGGGTGTACAACAATCCCTAACTCCATTGCTAACCAATTTTTGGACAAAAGTTGTCATGACAACTTTTTGCAACTTTGCACTTTTCCACTTCTTGGTCTTCCTAGCCTTTGGGACCTATTCTAAGTCATCACACATGACTTTTAAAACATTACTATGACTAATTTAACCCTCCCTAATTCCTATACTAAGTTTTGACACTTTTGATCATCAAGAAGGTCAGCTACCTACTCAAACCCACTATTTACACAAAAATCCAAACCTAAGAAGAATTAACTCAACCTAGGCCTACATTGACTCAAAACACTAACTCTTGGACCCTCCTGGAGTCCTTATTCACTACTAATTTTGCTAGGGTTAGTACAAGCCAAAATTGTGAATACTAGATAGTCTAAGTCCTAGGTACTCCTACACTAGCAAGTATGCAAGTTCATGTTAAAATGTATGATGTCAAATAGTCTAGCAACAATTAACTTAACTAAAAATAACATGAACATGTTGTGAATGGTAGTTTTCCATGAACTTAGAAAAACAAAGACCACACCAAGAATGGTCCAATAAGTAGTTCTTAAACTTGGAGTCAAGCGTGTTTCTAAACCCTTGTTAGTATGTAGTTCACATAAGAGATGACCTAGTTTGTCAACATGACAAAACCTTAGTTTGATTTTTTAGCTGAGTAGGGTAGTGAACATTCACTATAAGTTCAATCATTCTTGCAACTAGGAAAACCTTTGGCCAAGGTGGCATTGTGTTATGCAAGTGTTTGTTAGTTCACATGGTCTAGATGCACTGCCTAGTTAGAGGTCATACTATTTAGGAGGCACCTATTATGTGTGACTAAGTAGAGTTGTGTGGGGTGCAAACATCATGCTTATATGGCATTAGACCTATCATCTATTTATTCCCTCGTGAAGGGCAAGGTCAATTCCAATGGGAAGATGTGCGTGAGACCATCAAGTCTATGGTTGGGTAGTAAATTGCCCTAATGATAATTTCCTTTTGGTTTTAGTTACTTTGGTTCTAAATAATTAAGAATGTAATGTGAATGCTATAAATTCACAACTTCTCTTGTACTTAATTTAGTGTTATACTATGATATAGGACAGATCTAGATTATAATATCATCTCTAAATTGATTTGTATGTTCTTGTACACTATTGCTATGACACCAAAACCATTATTTCAAGTATGGATTGCAATGCAGAAGTATAACTAACGTTTCTAAAATCTTTGAGTTGAAGGAACATATACATAAACATGAGGGTGCAAGTATGCAAGCTCATGTTAACCTGTATGATGTCAAATATAATCTAGAAACAATTAACTTAACTAAAAATAACATGAACATGTTGTGAATGGTAGTTGTCCATGAGCTTAGAAGAACAAAGATGACACCAAGAATGGTCCAATAAGTAGCTCTTAAACTTGGAGTCAAGTGTGTTTCTAAATCCTTGTTAGTATGTAGTTCACGTAAGAGACGACCTAATTTGTTAATATGACAAAACCTTAGTTTTATTTTTTAGCCGAGTAGGGTAGTGAACATTCATTGTAGGTTCAATTGTTCTTGCAACTAAGAAAACCTTTGGCCAAGGTGGCACTGTGTTATGCAAGCGTTTTTCAATTCACATGGTCTAGATGCACTTCCTAGTTAGAGGTCATACTATTTAGGAGGCACCTATTATGTGTGACTAGTTCTATAGTTGTGTAGGGTGAAAACATAATGCTTATATGGAATTATATCATCTATTTAGTCCCTCATGAAGGGAAGGGTCACTTCCAGTCAGAAGATGTGCATGAGACCATCAAGTCTATGGTTGGGTAGTAAATTGCCCTAATGATAATTTCACTCTGGTCAGTTACTTTGGTCCTAAAGAATTTATAATGGAATATGAATGCTATAAAATCATAAATTCTCTTGTACTTAATTTAATGTTATACTATGATAGAGTATCTCTTTGATCTATTCACATGCACATGCAATTATTCATGTTTCCCTAAAAGGAACTTAAGAAATATTAAAGCATTGAATTAGGAAAAATTAATATAGGATGAGTAGGTTTCTAGGAAGAAGGGTTTAGTGATGTACAGGATATTGCTCCTGATCAAATATAGAGGGATAACATCAACCTCTTTCCCAAACTAGGTTCACAATCTACTCCCTTTGTTTGATACTCAACCTTCACTAGATTTCATTAAATGCACTCAACTATGGATTACAAATCCAAAGGCTTATCCAGCACACACAAGGGTATCAAAACACTCACATTAATTTTACAAAATGTTATCCACTCTTAAAATTCAGGGTTCTAACTTCATTACCCTACACTGCTCTATAAGGCTTATTCCTACTAGCAGGCTACTAAATGGGTATTTGCAAATTAACTCCAAATTCTTCAAAAAATTATTTCCAACAAATTTACATATTAAGAAACCCATTTGGAATTTCTACAATATATCCAAAAATCAAGTATAGGTACTTTGGACCAACTATATCAACCAGGACCCTGCTACGCATGAAACTAGGTTAATTAGCCTACTTTTACAAAGCAAATACCTCAAAAACTCATCACCAAACCTCAAAAACCCAAAAAAGTCTTACTAAAGGATTAAAATAAACATATTTTCAAATTTTTAGATTTTTCCATGAACATTTACACTCCTAAACACAAAACCCTCCTTTTTAGGACTACAAACAAGGGCTTTCTCAATCTCACACCTCATATCATTTCAAGCCTCCAAAAATGGATGAAACACATTCCATATGACTTGCATAAAATTCAAAAATCATAAAATAACCCACTCATTCAATGGTTTCACTCAACTCCACACATGACACCAGAAACTCACTTACTCAACACACAATTCCTCACCACTCTTCAACCTAGGGCTTCACCATCATGTCGTCATGACCATACCTGCACTCCAATTGTTATAATATGATATAATACAAATTTCCAAACCCATTCCAAAAGAAACAACAAATACATAAAGTGGAATGGGTCAATTCTTCAATGTGACCCTCAAACCCCTACAAAACTTGTCAAAGTGACTATTTTTAGGACAATCGATATAAAATGCACAAAAAAAATTAAAGAAACCTCAAACTAGAGCCAAATGAAAGTTAAAATATTTACCTATCACTTCCAAAAAGAATCAGATCAAAATATTCTTTGAATGGAAAGCTACAGTAGTTGGAAGTTCGGGTTTTAGACCAAAATTGCAGTGAAAACTGTGTATTTCATTGCCAAACTCCAAATATTTACAGTTCCAATAAAGTTTGACCATAAAAATCCATTACCAGGCAAGTAAATGAGTATTTAAACTAGTCTAATTCCCATCCAACTGACATCAAACTCCTAACCAACTTTCAAAACTAATCATGAGCATTGGAATTCAAATTTGACGACTTTAACAAGTTGTTTCATGACAACCTTACATTGCTTGATCTTTTACATAATTTGATTAATAAATAAGCCTAATTAGACTCAAAATCACCTAAAACATGATCTTCACACCAATAAGGAGCATTTTAACATTTATTTGCTCATATGGCAACATTTGACACAATTTGACAACTTTTTGACACAACTAGACAACATGACATATTGACCCAAACGATTACATCATGGACCATAAATGGTCTTATTACATCACATATTGATAAAATATGACCTTATTACACTTTATCTAGACTCAAATTGACACATTTACTCATGTGGTCTCATAGGACCCTTGGGTGCTCCTGCACCATACACCCCCCTTACAAAAAGTCTCTCGTCACAAGAGAATGTACTGAAAAGGGGTCTTCCTCTTACTCCATTCATCCTCCTTTCTAGTTTTCTATTGTCCTGGCCATAACTAGAAAAACATTTTCCAACTCCACCATGCATTTGCACAGTAGACTGCTACAACAACAGCTCCCTGCTGCCCCTTGCTTCTTTCACCAACCTGTGACCTACACATGCATCAAATTTGCATGAAATATTAGTCCTCCAACATTTATCAATAGTTCTCTGCCATTTGTACTCATGCCTTGGCTTTCTAGAGCCACCATCAACTGCAAAATAGAACATAACTGTTGTCCCACTCTTTTGGACATAATAGGAACCATACCAGCACATGGTTTTCCATTAAAGGAACATTCTATGCTCCCAACCATCACACTCATTTGATCATCAACCAAATTACTGTCTCATATGTTGCACCAAGGTCTCCATAGGCTTATCCATCTTATGACTATAACAAACTTCAATCTTCTTCTCACATAACTGCTCAACAACATGCTTACCCTTGTACATAATTCCTTCATTAATAGGAACACCTGCATTTAACAACTATTTTCTTCCCATGAAAATAACTTTGGAAGTGTTAGAAACTTCGTAATCTTGCAAATAATGTAACATAAAAACTTTCCCATCTTTCTTGATGGTATATATCTTATTCAAACCATCGTACAGAGTCTCCCTATCATATTGCCATGGTCTACCCAAGATCAAATGACAACAATCCATTGGTAATATGTCACACAAGACTCTATCTTGATATTCACCAATCTTAGAATCAACATAAGCTTTCTCATTAACCAAAAGAGATTGCTTATCATTCACCCAAGATGCTTTATAAGGATTTTGATGTGGCAATCTTGCTAATTGAAGCTTATCTACCATTTCTTGAGAAACAATATTCCCTTGAGAACCAAAATCAATAATCATTTTACATACCTTACCCTTACTCTTCAAATGGATTTTGAAGAGAGATTTCCTTGGTGTCTTTTGTTGCTCCTTTGATACTTTGAATAGTGTTCTCCTAAACAAGAGCATCTCACCAACTTCTGCAATCATTGTGATTGGTTTAAAAGATGTAACATCTTCACCTTCATCTTCTTGTACTAGATGCACTCTTTTCTCATTCTTCCTCTCAAAATTTGAATTCTTCTCAGGACACTTGAATGACTGATTTCCTGCCTCATTACAATGGTAACATCTTCCTGTGAACACAGTTGAACCTCTACCTGATCCAAATCCAAATCTGTCACCTCGACTAAATCCACCTCTTTGATCTGCACTTGCCTCTTTGTTCTTGCTGCTATCTCCTTGTCCTTGAATCTCAGTGGTTTTCCTAGAGCCTCTTCCTCTATTAGAATTACATCTACCACCTCCTTGGCTTTCTTGTTTCCTCTTAACTCTTTCCTCAACCCTGATTGCAAGCTGAAAACATTCACCCAATGTCTTAGGAACACTCAACCCTATCTCATCTTGTATGTGATACCTCAACCCATTCAAATACCTTTCTACCTTTTCTTCTTCATCCTCTAGACCACCTCTAATACTTAGCTTGTGGAATTGCTCAATATAAGTCATCACATCAAGATCTTTTTGTTTTAAATTCTGCCTCAACCTCCTAGTTTGAATTGCATAATCAGAAGGAAGAAATTGATTTTTCACCATAGCCGCAATTCTACTCCAAGAAGTAACTTTTGTTCCTCCTTTAGTCACTCTCTCTACCTGCTCACTAGTCCACCATGTCAATGTTGTTCCTCTAAAATTAGTTTTAGAAAACTTAAAATTTTTATCCTCACTCATTTCCTCATACTCAAAGTAGTTTTCTAGGGCATCTATCCAACCCAATACTTCTTCACTATCCATCTTCCCATAGTATATAGGCAGCTAAATGTTTGTTTTAGTTCCACCACCTTTAACAACCTTAAGTAATCTCACCATTCTCCTCTCATCAGTATCCACATCCTCTTCATTCCATCCATGTGGATTCTCATTTTCTTCAACATTTCCATCTTGATCAACATGCTCATCCCTTCTAGGATTCCTCTCTAAGGCTTCCAACCTTGCTTGTATTGCTACATTCTCTCTTCTTACTTGTATCAGTTCTCTTTCCCTTGATGCATCATTTTCTCTACACTCTCTCAACTCTCAATCTCTTGCTTCCAATGCTTCTCTCAATTCCTACACCTCTCTAGCAATCTGGTTCTTAGGAGGCATCTTCACACACTATCTTCAAACTCTAACTCAAGGAACCCCACAATGTTCCCACAAGGTCCTTATTTTTGTTCTAATAACAATATGATGTAGAGGATATTGGTCCTGATCAACTCTAGAGGGATAAAATCAACCTCTTTCCCAAACTATGTTCACAATCTACTCACTTTGTTTGATACTCAACCTTCACTAGGTTTCATTAAATGCACTCAACTATGGATTCCAACTCTAAAGGATTATCCAACATATTCAAGGGTCTCAAAACACTCAAATTAACTTGAAAAAATGTTCTTCACTCTTCAAACTAAGGGTTCTAACTTTATTACACTCGGACTGCTCTATAAGGCTTATTCCTACTAGCCCTACTAAATGGGTATTTTCAACTTAACTCCAAATTCTTCCAAAACAAATTGCCAAATAAATTACATATTCAGACACCCATTTGGAATTTACACAACATATCCAAAAATAAGGTATAGGTACTTTGGACCAACTGTACCAACCAACACCCTGCTACGCATGAAACTAGGCTAATTAGCCCACTTTTACAAAGCAAATACCTCAAAAATTCATCTCCAAACCTAAAAACCCAAAAAAATGTCTTACTAAAGGATGAAAATAAATATATTTTCAATGTTTTAGATGGTTCCATGAACATTTACACTCCCAAACACAAAACCCTCCTTTTTAGGACTAAAAACAATGGCTTTCTCAATCTCACCCCTCAAATCACTTCAAGAATCCAACAATGGACCAAACACATTACATATGACTTGCATATCTAGAAACCATAAAAAAAACCCACTCGTTCAATGGTTTCACCCAACTCCACACATGACACCAAAAATTCACTTACTCAACACACAATTCCTCACCACTCTTCACCTTAGCGCTTCACCATCACATCTCCATGACCATACCTATCGTCCAATTGGAATAGGATATAATAAAAATTTACAAACCCATTACACAAGAAACATTATATACATAAAGTGGAATAGGTCAATTCTTCATTGTGACCCTCAAACCCCTACAAAACTTGTCAAACGTGACTGTTTTTAGGACAGTCAATATAAAATGCACAAAACAAATTGAAGAAACCTCAAACTAGTGCTAAATGAAATTTAAAACATTTCCTATCACTTCCAAAAGGAATAAGATCAAAATATGCTATGAATGAAAAACAATAGTTAGAAGTTCAGGTTTTAGACCAATATTGCAGGGAAAACTGTGTAATTCATTGCCAAACTCCAAATATTTACAATGCTAATCAATTCTGACTGTCAACAACTATTACCAGGGATGTAAATGAGTATTTAAACTTGTCTAATTCCCATCCAACTGAAATCAACCTCCTAACCAACTTTCAAAACTAATCATGACCGTTGGAATTCAAATTTGACAACTTTAACAAGTTGTTTCATGACAACCTTACATTGCTTGATGTTTTACATCATTTGACTAATCAACAAACCTAATTAGACTCAAAATCACCTAAAACATGATCTTCACACCAATAAGGAGAATTTTTACATTTATTTTCTCATATGACAACATTTGACACAATTTAACAACTTTTTGACACAACTAGACAACATGACATATTGACCCAAACCATTAAATCATGGACCATAAATGGTCTTATTAAATCACATATTCATAAAAAATGACCTTATTACACCTCATCTAGACTCAACTTGACACATTTACTTATGTTGTCTCATAGGACCCTTGGGTGCTCTTGCACCATCTAGTGATAGACAAGAGATAATGACATAAGGTTATAACTTAAAACCAGGAACCGCTAACTTCTGGTCAACTTGAAAACATAATATTCAGAGCTTTAGACATGAAATAGGAATTTGTGAGAAAAGGGCTTAGGTTTTAAGGGGCTAACATGATTTAACTAAAAATAAAACAAGAAAGATTTAGGGAAATTAAGCTAAAAATTTGTAGGTGCTACCAAAAAGTGGGTTCTCTTGGATTCCAAAACCATCTCCCATGCATAGGTAGACAAGTTATGTTCAAAACAATGATGTTTTGTGTTATTGCCTTGTTGAAAATAAGGATTTTCAAACTGCTAACACCCGTTCTTCTATAATAGTAAATTTACATGTCCAATTACTCCCACTACATAGAAACTTGCCAAATCCACAATTAGGAATCAATCATTCATATAGTTACTTGCTAAAAAGAACTCACCATAATACAAATTTCCAAACATTAACTCCTCTTGTCCTGCAAGTACTAACTTAACAGTATCCATATCCCGCTAAGAGTTAACTCAACAACCAAGGACACATGGAACCCAAGCACACCTTTGAGAGGGTTTTACAAAATACTCTCTCCAAATGAGCACCCAAGTTACAAGTGATTCAATTTCATGCTCTGCACTTTGCATGTAGGAATCCAACTCACAATTGGCTCCCACAAAGTGACATAGTAACTTAGAAACTTAACTCTTAGCATATAATTGTTAGTCCATATTTTTGTCCTTCTCAAGATAATCTTAAAAATGACTCCTTAAAACCAAAATGAAAGATAAACCAAAATAACAGTTGAGTCAGGTGTGATAATTTTTGACACTGACTCTCTGCTTATTTTAGAAGGTGTGGATACCTTCATATGATGGAAAACAACTAAAATAAAATGGGTATGCTTTTGCCCTGAAAGTAGAAAAATCTCACTAACATCTACACATAACTATGCTATAGATGTCTTCATATGATGGAAAACAACTAAAATAAAATGGGTATCTCTGCGACTCAGCCCAATAACATAGGTTTTCCATTATGGGGTGAGTTAAGGTGAGACTAGTCCATGTAGATGTACCAAGCCAGCTGTAGGCCAAATCCATTGGTTGATTTCAGGCCTTAGAATCGAACTCGAGACCAATGGGGACCAAAACCACTGTCCAAGACAACTTTGCTACCCATTCTGGCTATGTTCCTATCATATTTAATTTATTACCAATGAATCAAAATATTTTGACTGAATGTTATGAGTGCAATACTCATCTAACATATTATATGTTGACAGGTGGAGCTAGTAATTGTTTCCACCTTTTTAGCTCTTTCTTCATCTTTCATAGCTTAGGTTTCTAAGTTATGTTGATCTTGCTTTCTTTCATACTTATATCATTTATTCTACTACATTTATGATCTTGCCAGGATATTGATTGACCCCTTTAAGTATTGTATGGTAAGGAAGAGCATCTTTGAGTGTTTCCATTCAATGTGTGATTGTAGTTGAATCCTCAAGAATAGATCATGCTTGCATTATAACTTCTAAAGCTTGATCCATGCTTGCCATAATTTATTGTAATTGGTTTGCGAGAGACTCTCCCCACAAGCTACAAATATCCATCAACACTAGATGCCTCATGCTGGAATTGGAGCATTGAATGCTTGACCCAATAACATGATTCATACTTTAATGAACCCATGAACATATGTATGCAGATTCATATCTTCATTGTTCAAGACAACATTACCACTTCCTTCTATTGTCGTGGGAAATGCAAAATGCCACTCTTCACTATAGCACAAAGTCTAAATCAAGATCATATTTCCTAGCATTCAAGGAATCATTTAGATATAAACATTGATGATAGCATCAAATATAGATCAAAACTCTAATTGAACTAGCACAAAGTATCCTTCAAGCAGAATTCCATTAAACTTTCATAAAATTGCAAAAAATTACTATTAACCAAAAATCATATCATTTAGATCCCAATCAGAACCCCTACCAATGGTCCATACCATCCTTAAATAGTTTAACCATAACCTAATCAAAATAACGACTTCTTGGAGACAACCCATTAAAGAGAGTTTAAACATAACTTTAAGATAAATGGTCTACTAGGACCAATAAAAATAACGACATAGAGAATGTAGCATCATAAAATTGCGACACTTGCAATTTCGACTGCATTTGGGTCTTCACGATGGCAGTGCAACGTTGAACCTGAATGGAGACCCTGAAACCTATTCACGACATCAAAAACTGCATCTTTCTGCACCTTGGCCTGATTCTCCTTGCACTCTGCTGTCTCGGGAGGTGGGACCATGGCGCCCAGTGCCCTAGTCCTTCAGGACCATGGCACCTAGTGCCCTGGTCCCTCAGGACCATGGCGCCCAGCGCCCTAGTCGCGCCCTAGTCCCTGGCCCTATTTTGGGCTCGGTCTCTTGTTGGGCATCGGGTCTTCAAGTTTGCAATTTGGAAAATAATGTTCCTAGGTCAGCCTAAGGTCAGAAAAATTAGTCTCCTAACCCTAATTGACAAGTATATAAACTACATTTCCCGTCCCATTTGGAGAGGAGAAAATACATATGTGTGCAAGAGGTGGAAGCGATAGGCAAACATTAAAACATTAAAACATTCAAACATTCAAGCATTCCTTCAAGCAATTGAGCATTCTATGTCTCCATTCAAGGCTAGGTGTTGCATTCAAGACAAGGATTCAACCATTGAAGAGGATATCACCTACAACATACAACATCATTACACCTTCGCATGTAAGAATACAAACATTCTTACAACAAGGTATCAGTACTTGATTACATTACAAACATTTACATTTACAGCATTCTCATTTCTTGGTTAATTCCAAAACCGAGGTTTGACCTGAAGGCAAACCCCTAATCCCTAACCCCCCAATCATCCTCTCTTTTCTGTGTGTAGGTTGCAGGTACGTGGCTGTAATTGAAGATCTTGAATCCTTGTGCAGAGACGAATAGATCCCCCTTCGTTTCGCAGATTTTTCGGAGGACTGTGTGCACTCTGGGCGCCATCGTCCCGTCAACTTTTGCTCAAACTTGCAGGATGGTATCGTCTTGATATTTTACTACTAATTTCAGGTCCGTAGCTTCATCCCGTGTCCCTATCTCCATCTACAAGCGAATCTTTCTTACTTTCACATACACTCCTAGTTCAATCCTTCTATCTACATTCTTTACAAAAGAGGGTATCCTTGCTATCTCAACCCTTGAAACTCATTTAGAATTCAATCTTGCATTGTGTGGGATTGGATCTTGTGAGTTTCAACCCCTCTTTTGAATGTAAAGTCTCTCCTAAGTGAAAACCGTCAATCCTAGTGACCTCCTTTCTCTCTCTTTGGAGAGGGGGAACACCTAGGGTTCATTTTTTCTGCTTTACATTTTGGTGAACCCGACATGAACATCCTAATTCTGATTATTCATGGTTAGATCTGAAAAAATTTGCTTCCTTAATTACATTTCCATGTTTGATCTTTTGCAAATTTTAGAGGATAATTGCATAAAAAACCTTAAATTTTCTTTTTAGTAATTGAGCTTGTGAAATGTTTAATTGTTAATGCTTGTTTCAGATCTACCCTTCTATTGCAAATTATCAATTCATATTTGTGCTTTAATTCTGAAAGCAAAGTGGTTAAGTGTCAAAACCCTAATTTTTAAAACCCTTTTGATTCAACCTTTGTCCGATGATTTCACTGATCAGAACACCTCCAAATCGGCTGTAACTTTGGATTCCGCAACAAAATCATAATATCTTTCATCCCTGAAAATTTTGAAAAAAGTTGCGAGGACCGTGTGCACCCCGAGCGCCATTGTCCCCGACATTTTTTCCAAAATTTCGGGAGCTAGATCTTACTGTATTTTTTTGCTAGAATCCAAAATCTTGGCTGATTTCATCAATTCTAACACTTTCAAAATTAAAGTCAAAGTTGGTCTAGTGATTGCTTGGATTAAGGCTTCTAATCATTCAAAAATTGTTGAAATTGAAATTTTGTGTCAAAATTGTGTTTCTTACTATCCTAAATCTGAAAAGTGTGTTGGCATTCATTCAAAGTTTCAGTGCTTTATTCAAATTTTTGCAATTTATGACTTTTGAAATTAAGTGTTTGATTGCAACAACTTTGATTTCCGCTTTCAAAATTGAATTTTGCATGAAATTGAGTCAACTTTTAAATTTCAAAGCTTGCATTGCTTTTAGTATTCCCTCTAAAATCATAAAATTCAAAATTTCAGTTTCCCTCTCTTTTTCAAAATTCAAATTTTGCAATCTTGGTAGGGTTCAATTTTGAGATTGCAACTTTAATTTGGCTTATCTATAGATTGTAAAATCACTCAATTTTTTCAGATTAGCTTTAAAATCATCATAACTTTCATCCCTGAAAATTTTGAAATTGCGAGGACCGTGTGCACTCCGTTCGCCACGGTCCCTGTCATTTTTTCTAAAATTTTGGGAGATTGTCATGATTGCATTTAACAGCTTAAATCTAGGAGATTGGCTAATTTTATTAAAATTTGCTACCTCTAAATTCGAAAATAAATTCAAAATTCAAGATTTCAATTTTCAAGATAACAATTAAAATTAAGAGCTACCCCCCTTGGCCCTAATTTTTCAATTGTGCCTACCTTTCTTGGAAGTTGTGTTTCCCTCTTCTTTCACAAAGTTCAAATTGGATAATCATTATCTCATTGTTCAATTTTGCCAACTTTATTTTCAAAATTCAAAATCTTCTCTCCCTCTCTAGTGCATGAGTTTTACAACAATAAGCCCTACTTACACTATTCCCGTTAGACAAAGCCTTAGAATTAAGTCTTTCCAAGGTTTAATTACCGAGGAGATGGAACCTAATTTGAATGGCCTTTTTAACGAGGACATGGGTAATTCCTCTAATCCTCTTAATGATGAAGAAGCTCTCCTTGAGGTTTCTATAGAACAACTTTCGAAATTGGATAACCAATTTGATGATTTTCAGCAATGGATGTCTCAAGAATACCCCGATAGCCAATCTCTTTCATTAATTGAGGGTCTAAAACGTATGGTTCAAAGTGATAAGAATGGAATTGATATTTTGCGTAATATTTCACACATCATGGATTCGAATGTGATGCCTATGAAGAGTTGTATAGAAACTTTAGGTTATACACAACCTCCTACTCAAGTCAATCATTCTATCCCTTTGACAACTTCTATTGCTAGTATACCTACTTTTACATCAAACATAATGACTACTTCAATACAAAACATTCCACCTATGATCACCAGTCATGGGGGCAATCCTTCCTCTTCAATCAACCCTCTTCCTTCATTCAATCTGACTTCTTCATTCATTCCTTCAATGAGTGTCCCTATTACATCTCCACAAATGAACATGACGCAAGGGGGCAATTCATTCAACCATTCCATTCCTCCTTGTAGCGCTCCTTTTTTCCAATCATCTCCTATGACTAACTATCATAGTGTTTCGCCACCTTACTCATAGAAAATACTTTCATTAAAATAGATTGTAGAAATATTTATGTTTCTTTTCAATATAAAATTAAATTGATTAATATCTTAGTTGCATTGGTTCTATTTAACCTCTATTTATTTTAGAATTCAATTCAAAAGTATTTGTTTACTGTTTTTTATTTTTTTAAGCTGACATTGTTTCATATTTTAAATAATTTAATTTTTTGTGCATTCGTTCTATGACTTCATGTATAAAGATTAGGCCTTTTAAAAACTACCTCTATTTATTTTAGAATTCAATTCAAAAGTATTTGTTTACGGTTTTTTTAAACTTACATTGTTTCATATTTTTTAGAATTTAATTTCTCTTAAATAATCCATAAAACTAATTAAGAGTTGGAATGTAGATCATACAATAAAACATTGGTATCTAAAAATAATAGAAAAAAATAATTTTCAGTTGATTTTTATGGTCAAAGGGTAGTTTGGTGTTGTCCTAATAATTTTTTATTGTTGTTAAGAGTTTTATATGAAGGTCACAAAATTTTTAGTTTGTTGATATGGGAGCATGACTTTTAGGCTAAAACTTCTTAAGTTGAGAGCTAAGAACTAGGAGGTATTCGTTCTACCAATATCGAGAAAGGCATGATCCTAGTGTCATCCCTTAACAAGTGAAGTCATTGCACTCAACTAGATTTGATCTTTGGTGGAGCATTTAGAAAGATTAAACCTCACTTATTATCCAAGGGTCCATTGATATGATCATAAATTTTAAATAGTAACTTGAACTAGGCTGTTAACATAATTTTGTAGATTGCTCTACAACATGCTTTCAAAAGCACATTATCCTTACATGATCATATATTAAATAATTATCATATTTTTAGGATAATGTGCTTTTGAAAGCCAAGTATTATTAAATGAAAGCCAAGTATTATCCTTAAATAATAAGGATAATGTGCTTTTGAAAGCCAAGTATTATTAAATTTAAGGATAATGTGCTTTTGAACAAGATTCCTAAAAATATGATAATTATTTAATATATGTTTAATGTGAACAAGATTCCTTTAGAAAGGCTCTCAACTGCTCCACCAAATAAAACTTATATATAGAGATGCTCCTTACAATAATTTATCATAAAAAATGCTCTTAAAAACCTCTGCAGCTCTGCCATTGTTGATCTTTCAAGCAGACATCTTGTCAAACAGGGGTGAGTCACTGCTTACCCGATTTTTATATGCACGTATTATGATACAAGCTTTTTCTTTTGTCTAACTATTTAATTAATTGCAGTAGCTAGTCTCTAATAACTGGCTTTAACATTACAAGTATAATATCCTTTTTACTACAGAAAGAAGAAAACACTATTATTTAAATGAAAGCCAAGTATTATTTAAATGTAAGGATAATGTACTTTTGAAAAGAGATGGTTTTGGTAGACTTTTTAATAATACTTGACTTTCATGGAGGGATTTTAATATATTAAAGGGATTTCCCTTCTGAAAACCCACTTTTTAATATATTAAAGAGATTTTTATATATTAAAGAGATTTTGATCTCCTAAAAGTCTACCAAAACCATCTCCCACAATATGTAATGAGTTTGTCTATTTCATGGAACCCACTTTTTAATATATTAAAGGGATTTTATGCAAGTAGTCATCATGGGTTGGGATGGCGGTTTATCTCGACTATTTAACAACTTCAATGCATTATACATTGCACGCATTTGTTTTTGTTTGTCATTATGGCAGCTCCGTTAGTGGCTCCAGGTTTCAGGTTCTATCCCAGGGATGAAGAACTCTTGAGTTATTTGCGGAGAAAAGTGAGTGGACGTAAGATTGAGCCGGATATCATTCCAGAAATAGGTTTGTACGATTGCGAGCCATGGGATCTACCTGGTATGTTCTAGCCTTATTGGGTTTTTACTCTTTTTCATCACCTGAGTATGTTCTAGCCTTATTGGGTTTTTACTCTTTTTCATCACCTGAGTATGTATAATCTCTACTCTGACAACTAGACTTCCGTCAGATTAAGAAGTAAAGGACAGTCTCTATTTTGAATAGGGCAGTCTTTTCTGTCCTACACGCTATGTTTATACATAATACAGCTTATATGGTAACCCCAGTTGGATATATAAGGTCTATTGGCTGATTAATCTGTATTTAGCTTCAAATGTTGTATTCACATTTTGAAATTGGTACTAATTTGTCAAATTGAAAAACATATGCTAGAGCTCTCAGTTAATTATGCAACAAACTGAAATTGAACTTCAACACATCCGGTTTTCCAACTTGGTAACTTAACAGCAGATGTAATCAGATACTTTGTCTGAGTTTTAATATCTACTTCATGGTTGTAAATCAGGTGGTTTGTGAAATAGTGTTTTATGCTTCCGATTTAATTGTCTACTCTTTAACTTAAATAACTAATTCCGATTTCTGATGTTTTGGCAGATAAGTCTCCTCTGTCCAATGGAGATTCGCAATGGTATTTCTTCACTCTTCTTAAGAGAAGGTATCATACTGGTTCACGCATAAACAGGGCCACTAAAGCTGGTTACTGGAAAGCAAGTGGGAGGGGCCGTAAGATTGCCTCACAGTTGGGTGTGAAGAGAACCCTAGTCTTCTACACAGGCCGCACTCCACAGGGGGAACAAACAGATTGGGTGATGCATGAATATTCTCTAGATGGCGCAGCTGGTTTGCAGGTACCCTGTTTGAATTAAATACAATTTTAGATTTCTTTGAAACAAACGAGGAATATTGGAGTGAGTGGAGAATATATTAGAGAGTAGATATACAGAGGATATGCAGCTATTAAATTAAGTTTCGGGATTTGATCCAACTTTGATAGTGTTATTTTACGAATCCTACGCCAAAACCAAAACCAGAGTCCCTGAAAAGGCACTGAAATGCATTTGCTCTAGCATTCTTCTCCCAAATTTGCCTCATTAAATACTTACTATAGGATTATGCAATGTTCTTTCGGTAGTATTTCCATTCTCACTTCATCCATTATTATTAGAAACTTACAATATTTCTCTTGGATGTCTACAGGATACTTTTGTCTTATGCCGTATTTTCAAGAAAAAGGGAACAGAGCATAAGAATGGTGAACAGAATGACGCACAGATAGAAAATAATATAGAACCTACGCCCTCACACGCTTATGTTCAAGGGTGTCCAGATGCAGCGTTGAACGTGCCAATAACTTTGATTGGATCTCCTCAAACTCCCCACTCCTCTCAAAACCTGGCAGCTCAGACTCTCTACGAACTCGAGCATAGCCGTGGTGAAAGAGGCACAGTTCAGTTCGATGCTGTCAATGGGGTGGGTACCAATCCCAGGAGATTTAACACCAACACCGCTACCAACGAAGAGGAGATGAAATATATGGCGGAGGTTTTCGAAAATGTGAAAGACACTGAGGAAACTGGGCACTTTGATAATAGGCAAAACTCTGCTAGTATGGACACTGCCCCTCTTGACCATTCTGCTCATCCCGAGCATCACAACTGCTCTAAATGTGACAAGACGGCAGAGGAGCTCATTAGTTTCAAAAAAGGCTTCGAGAAGATGACAGAGGAGCTCATCAACCTCAAAGCCGATGTAGCAAAGATGGTTGATCTCTTCCAATCCAACTCTACTATGCAGGAGAATGTGACAGCACTACTTCGTATGTTGCAGAAGATGGAATTCAAAAAGCATGGAGATGACAAAGGTGCAAGTTCAAGCAATCACATGCAGCTGATTGAATTTTTGTAATAGGACTGGAGCTATTTATTTTGATATTTTTCTTCTTTTCTGTTTTGCTACTATCTAAACATTGATTCCAATGTGCTAGTGGCCTGTGTTTGTATGGGCTAGCACCTTGGTTATGCTGTTTAATATTATCAAAAATATATAGAGTTCACTTTTTACCAGCATATTTATTGTTGGAGTTGTTTCATGTTTATTAGATATTTAATGGGTGACAAAGAACTTAGTGTGAACATGGTAGGGAAACATATAACTTTGCTAACATATATGAAACAACAAAAATGCAACTCATGTTTATTGTCGTGCAACTCTTATCACGTTTTTCATTGTTTATTCTATTTTATTGCAAGATTATTATCAAGATATGATAATCATTAGAATTGATAACTTTATACCTTGGCACATGCAAATTTCACAGGTTGGACCTCCCAAAAATTTCCTAGATGTCATAATCGAAAACGACCTGCGACTCAAGTGTTCGAGAAAATCAAGGAAAAGGGATGTCATTAGAAACTCTCATTTTGAACCCTATAATATCTACAATGCCAAAAGTGTTTGAAAACAAGATCAAAATGGAGGTAAGAAATGGGTTTTCTATACCTACTCAAATAATATTCACGAGAATACAAAGCATGGTCGAGAAGACAAATGTAAACAAGACACATTAAATAGATAAAAAGTGTTGATGTTTTCTTGTCTAATAAATGCAGTCTTATTAATGAGAACTAATCAAGATAATCATACCTTATTAATAAGATATCATAAATTTCCTAATGTTAAAGAACCAAAAAACAAAAAAAAATTAACAAAAATAAATCAAAGAAAAAATGATAAACACAAAAGAGAAACAAAAAAAAAGAGAAAACAAGGTAGGAAAAATGAACCTAAAAGGAATTAAAAATATAAAAATAAAATAAAAATATAAAAGTAAGATAACATTAATTAGACAAGACACCATAAATAAGGCATTGGGGATTATTAATGATTTCTAATGTAAATAATATTGTCTTAAGATGAAAACTAATTAGAAAGAAAAAAAAAATTAAAAAATAGAAAACACACACCCACAAAGTATAAAGTGAAGGAAAGGGATAACTAAGAAGAAATGAAGAAAAAGGCTAAGGCAAAGAGAAAAAGGAAATAAAAATGGAAAAATCACAAGGAGAAAGGGTGGGGCTTAGCAGTGGAAAAAGATGAAAGAAAGGAGGGAGGGAAGGTTGGGAGTGGAGGTGGTTGTAGATTTTGAGGTTATTTATTAGAGGAAGTCGAGAGAAACTAAGGTTCCAACCTTTCCAGCCTCTATCTCTATTAAGATTAGATGGGTGGTTATGTATTTTGATGGATTCCTTGAGTTCTCTCTTAAAGAGGTTATCTTTTTCATACAAGATTTGGGTGTCTTCTAAGCAAATATGATGCTTGGTGGAAGATGATTGGTCAGCAAGGGCTGATTTGAATGCATGCTCATGTTTGATGCCAACACTATGCTCTTTCAATCTAGTTTTGAAAGAGCAACTAGTTTCACCTAATATAAAAAATGCCACAATAACAAACAACTTTGTTAATGCTAAACTCAAGATAAACATCTCTAGGATCTTTAAGAGGGGGGATAAGGCTTATTAAAGTATAGAAAAGCTTGAAGGTACATGAAAGGAATATTTTTTGAGGACATGACAGCGCCTTGGGGTAATCTTTCTTCATGTCACATATACGAAAGGCTCTCATGGTTAAAGTTTTGAGGATGCTAGCTTTTTGGGTGAGGTGGTGGTGGGAAGAAGAATGTAGATAGAGATCAATATGGGCATATTTACAAAAAACCTAACAAGAAAAGGTTTCATCTAGTTTCCTAGTGAGTAGAATGTTAAGGAAGGGAGTTGGTTGTTAGACTCTATCTCTTTGGTAGAAGAGATACAAGGGACTAGACTATTGAGGTGGGCATGAAATTCTTCTAATTTATCCAAGGCATGTAGCCAATACATGTCGATGTCATCCACATAGCGCTTCCACCACCTTGGTTTAAGAGGAAAGAAGTAGAGGGCCAAATCTTCAAAATGTTTCATGTATAGATTGGCTATGATAGAAGAAAGAGAGGATACCATAGCTATATCATTGACTTGCTCATAGATCTCTCCTCGAAAAGAAAAGAAAGTGGAGCTAAGGCATAACTCAACTAAGGAGGTCACTTCCTCATTTGTCTTGCTTCTAACAATATCAATGGTATCTGGGATAAGAACTTTAGTAAGAAGAGACACCACGTCAAAACTCACCAAGATGTCCCTACTTTCTAGTCACCTTTGGACAAAATCAATAAAGTGGGTAGAGTCCTTGATATAGAAATTAGATTTTCCCACAAGGGGAGAGATAAATTTGGTGAGGAAGGCTGCTAGCTTGTAAGTGGGAGAGCCTATGGCATCAATGATGGGACTAAGGTGGATACCGAATTTACAAATGTTGGGGACCCCATAAATACATGAGGTAATTTCCTTGGAGGGGACAAAATTTTTCTTAGTGGAGTCATCAAAGGAGGAGCAAAAGATGACAAAACTAACCTTTTGGAAGGATGGTGGAGCAAGGGTTGACTTTGACACTCTGAAGCTCCTCTAGTCTTAAAGATTCCCAATATTCTACCAATACTAGGGTTAGTCCCTCTCCTTCTACCCCTTCAGAGGATGTGCCTTCCATTAATAATGTTCTTCTCCAAGTCTAGTTGGATTCTTAGAATTTGACCTAGTGTAGCCTCTACACCCATTTTTGGGTGAAGATTGATGAACTTTGTGTAAGGAAGTTAAGTAGCATAACAACTTCCTACACTAACCTTGAGAGGAGGATAATGCAAAAAAAATTATAGATAGTTACAATGGTTACAAAAACTTAAAATAAATATACATAATAGCATGCATACCACAACATAGTGATCTATCTGGGGAAAACCCTTCCGAGAGAAAAACCCCACACTCCAAAAGCCACCCAATATATTTATTCAAAAATCAATAACAAATTACAATATACTTGCAGAGAAAGCTCTTCACATGAGTATCACCATCCAGAGAATTAGAGGTAACACAATAGCTATTAGATTCTCACACACAACCTCTATCTCATGCACCTCATATATAGGAGATACAATATAAGAAACTGTCAAATAATATTACAAAACCATGGGCTAAAAGCACCCAATAAAGTGAAGCCAACATTATCTCCAATCTAGATGCCCTATGACATATCAATAAGAGAGGTGCTTGAATTGCAAAGGTACATGAGTATGATGTTGATATTAAACCAACCACTTTGGTTAGAGGGAAAGGTCTACACTATGATTGTCGAAAATAAACCATAACAACAAGATGATCTCCCATTGGTACTATTCATTAGCACTATTTATGTTTGGTTTAAAGATGTCATATATTTCTTGACTTATGGAGAATGCCCTGCTATAGTGTCACCCAAGTAGAAAAGAAATTTAAAGCCTAGGGTAGCGAAATATATCGTATGGGAAGGGAATCTATAGAAGAAGTGTATAGATATTACCTTTTTGAGGTGTGTAGATAAAGAGCATCAAAAGAAATTTTTGGAAGCTCTTCATGGAAAATTTTGTGGTGGGCACCTCTCAGCCTCTATAACTGCTTACAGAATTATGAGACAAGGTTTTTATTGGCCTAGTAGTTTTAAAGATGCATATGCTTGGGTAGAAAAATGTGAAAAATGTCTCAAGTTTACAGGTAGACATCAGTTGGCTACTTTACCTCTAAGACCAGTGGTCATTGAAGAACCCTTCCAGCAGGGGTTTGGATTGCATAGGGCCAATAAACACAAGGTCAAGTGCCCAACACACTCACATCCTCACATCCACAGATTACTTCACTAAGTGGGTAGAAGCTATCCCTACCAAATGTGCCACTTTAGAAGTAGTAATCCAATTCCTTCATGAAAATATCATGTCTAGATTTTGTGTTCCTAAGAAGATTGTAACTAATAATGCCAGTAGTTTCTCTTCTTTAGAGTTATCCATGTTCTGTCACAATTATTGGATTAATCTTGTTCACTCTTTAGATTACTATCCACAAGGAAATGGGCAGGTGAAATCAAGCAATAAAAATATCATTACTTTTATGAAGAAGTTGGTAGAACAAAATCAGAAGAACTAGCATAAAAACTTGTATCATGCTCCATGGGATAATAAAACTTCATAAAAGAGAGCCATAGGAATTACCCCCTTTCAATTGGTTTATGGAAGGGAGAATGAGCTACCTCTCCCATTGGAGATATCGACATCAAAACTTCAAAAGAGTTTCTTTGGAAAAAAGGAGTATGTACTTGAGTAAGCTAGAAGAACAAAAGTATGAGAAAATTGATATAATAGGAAAACATCAAGAGATGGTGAAGAATGTATTTGATAAGAAAGCCAAGAGAAAACAATTTGTAGTGGGAGATTCAGTTTTTCTCTGGGATCGTCAGAGGGAACCTAAAGGCGCAAACAAGAAGTTTGATTCTCTATGGATAGGTCCATTTGTGATAAAAAAGATGGCTAGAGAAAATACTTTGTACCTAGCATATCCAGATGGTACACAATTGTCTCTTACCTACAATGGGCAAGATTTGAAGCTCCTAGTTCTTGTATTATAGCTTTGTATTTTGGGTAGTATAAGCCTCATTTTTTGTGTGACTTTGTAGCCCTTATGAATAAGGATTTATACCATATTAGTCTAGGTTCTCTGCATCCTCTTTGTCCTTGTTTCATGTTAGAGCCAGTTATTACCTACCCTACCCACCATAGTTTATCACCTTATCACCACTCAATAGAATTTTAGCTCACTTGCCTTCATTGTCATTGAGTCTCCTTCTACCTGATACCCCGATCTTCGATAGTATCACGTTAGTGGGTCCCTCATGAGTCACATGTCAGCCAATCACAAAATAATTTTTTTTAGCACGCACACTTATTTTGTTCCATAGTTCTTAAAGAGCATGATTGTTTGACATGCCAATAGTAGGAGCCTAAAGACCGAGAACTTGTTCAGTGACATCAATAAAGTACCTTTTTGTAATGGGCAATAAATGAGACATTAATAAAATGTTTCATTTCAAATCTCAAAGTAGTACAACAACCACCAAAATGAAAAAATTAATTGGTCTAGGTTTTCATGTGTTTGTCACCTTTGTTCATGTCATTTTCATTTGAGACTTCTAATAAAATTGAAGGTGCGTCCAAGCGAAAGAACAAAACCAGGTTTGAAGATAGAAGCTCTCTTTCCTATAAATTGTTGAAATTTCTAGTTTTCTTGTTGAATAGATAGGGGAAGTTTATTAATTTGGCATTCATGAACATCTGTTCATCCCACAACTCCTTTTTCTTCTATCCCAATTTGAGATTTCATCCTCTATTAGAAACCCTAGCCTTTTTGCATTCAAATTTTATGGTGCCTAAACCCTCTCAGCCCATTGAAAGCAAATTAGACAATATCAAAGACACAGAAGTGGGACCATTTACAATGTATGAAATTCAAAAGAGGCTACATAGCTTAGAGAAGTCTCCCATTATGCAAAAGGTCATCGAATCTACTCTATCTCAGGCCAGGGGTTATCCTTATTTCCTTGCATGCCCAGAATTGGTCCTCTCTTGTGTGCAACATTACCATGTCTTAACTGCCATGAAATCGGAAGTGTGAATCAAGCTCTGATAAGACAAAATAGATACAGATAATATCTCCCTTGCACTACGCATCCATGAAAGAGAAGGTGAGGAAAATTTGAATTCTTTCAGAATCAAGTAGTTTGGTGTCTGGACACTATTGCCCAAGGGTGGTTAAAAGCCCCTCGACTTGGTAAATCTAGGCTACCTTCCTAGATGAAAATGGAGTTGTTTAGAGATAATATCATGGATATTGTCATGTTTTTGTGTTGTATGGTTGGTCAACCTAGAACAGTTGTCTTCAACAAATGGATGTGTCAGTTTGTCCCGACTGTCTGCGATGATAGAAACTACATTGATTGGGCGAGATTAATATGTGATTCCCTTCATGAACAACTTGTTAAGCTTATTGATAGGAGAGAATTTCATTTCTTCCTTGATCTTTCTTATGTATTAGCTATTGGGAGAACTTATTGGCCATGTTTGAGACAAATTGGCAATCTCATAGATGGTGCTCATGTTTATAATTGTTTCCCTCAATAACAGAGAAGAGAAGGTATGTAGAGTTTCTCTCGTTTCCATTATGCTTTCCTCATGGAAGTCATTAGATATATTGAAGGGAATCCTAAGAAGATAATATCAGAGGGAGCCATGACCCTAATCCAAAATTATGGTAGTTTTTACATTTCATTCAGAAGCTTCTCATACTTGAGAATTGGAGGTTACGAAAGCTCTCTATTAAAACTACCCAGGTATGCTTCTCATTATCTCATCTTTTTAGAATTGTGTTGTAAGATGAGATTTATGAATATAAGGTATGTTCAGATGAGAAAGAAGGGATACTATTTCCCTATGAGCTTGTCTCACTTTTCTTGTAAAAATAATCAAGCTGCAAAGTTTTCTGACAAACTTCTAGCTGAGGATGGTTTCCATTCGCTACCCATGAGGTCCCATTTTGATATTAAGTGTTATGTTAGACAAAATTTCTATGGAGATACTCACTATTTTCATGTACCCAAGCTAGAAATTTTCTAGGAGGATTGTGTTGATGGAAAGGAATTTTTTAGAAGAGGTTTCATGTGACTAACTATAAGCCAGATGTTGAATTTTAATGTTATCTCTTCTATTCCTGATAATGTTATAGATGACAACTATAATGTGATAGACAACTCATATCTAGGTGCCACCTTGCCTCCTTTTCAATGGTCCAAAGATGAAGAAGAAATAGATGTCAAAGATAGAACTTCTCAAGTTATGGATAGTTCACATGCCTAGTTAAATCATGTGGTTAAAAATCATTCTGGCTCTTCATCAAAGAAAGGAGCACCCAAGGAGACGAGCACAATTGTTCAGACCTCTCAATGGATGATAGGAAAATTGACATTAGTGATCGGTGAATCTCACAATCTGGTGGGGATAGTGCCCCTCCTGAAAGAAATCAAAAATTGAAATTTGTCTATGAAGTAGGCACTAAAACACCACCCAAAAAGAAAATGATAGCCTTGCAAATCAATTTTATTGAGGAAGATACTTAGTTTCTTTATTTGTTGGGAGAATAGAACCCCCTAATTTCTCTCATTGATGATGAAGATCCTCAAACTCCCACCTCCAATGTTCTTGTGTTGACACCTGATGCTCCCTTCAATACCTTGTCTATCAAAAGTCCAACAGGTAATTCATCTACTCCTTGGCTCAAAAAGGCCATTGAGAAACAAAGGAAACAATATTCGCCAGTCACTGAGATGTGAGTGGATAAAGTGGCACGCTTGTTAGAAGAAACACCAAAACCTAAGAAAGCAAGGTGAATGGCTAGGATGATTGTGGACCCAAAAATAAGGCCTCATGTGACCTAAAAATAAAGCCTCATGTGCTAGATATTGTTGATTCTATCTTAGACAAGACTTAATAAGAAATCATTGAAGGTTAATTGAGCATAAGAAGAATTGACATGGGCCCCCCAATTATTGAAGGTGATATCTATCATGCTAAACACTATGTTGTTGTTTTATCCAAGAGAACTAGAGTTGTAGAAAGGAAAAACCAAGAACTTGCACAATATGTAGAGGCTCTCACTTCCTTTATTTGATCTGTTTGGTGTGTTGAAATTTTTTCAACTATTTCATCTCTCGGAGTATGGATCACAAAATTTATCAATTCTAATAAGTTAGAGCTTGTTAAAAGATCACAAGCCATAGCTAAAGTAGTCGATCACTGGCTATTCAAGTAATTTTAAAAGGACTATCATTTATAGAGCATGGTATGAGAAACTATGACACTCTTAATGAGATGATCACTATGAATTGGTTCTAATTACGTAAGATGGGGAGAGAAATCAACTAGTTATCTGTTGCCCTTCTAGAAATGAGAGAAGTCATCAAATTGCACCAGAATGTCTTGATCACGGAGCATATCATTGAAGCCCCTGATGTAGACAACATTGCCATTTAGAAAAAAATGTTAGAATGTAGACATCACGTCACAAATGAACTCCAATCCCATCTTACAACTTCAGTGGTCCAAAATGAAAAATATTCAAAGAGACTTAAAGAGCTCTTTTGATACAATTGGTGTAAGCATTCTTGGAAATGATGGGAAAGAGTTGTTAAGTGGGAAGATAGTGAAAAGATCCTTTTGCTAGAAGGCAGAAGATAGTACCTTAGTGACCAATAATGGATCTAAATCTCTGAAGAATTTAAGGGATGCAATAGTGTTGTCAAACCCTGTGAGTGAGGAAGTTAAGGATATATCTAGCAAAATTGTTGAAGCTAGCTAGAAGATCACCAAGTGGAGAATCAAAGTCAATGCTACCACTGAACCCACAACAGATCAAGAAACAATAGGTGATGCGGTAGAATTAGAAGATGAAGTAGACGAGGATGTGGCTATTTGATTTCCTATTTCTTAAGTTAGTTGTTTATTCTCCGTAAAGCGGAAAAAATGAACCCTAGGTGTTCCCCCACTCCAAAGAGAGAGAAAGGAGGTCACTAGGATTGACGGTTTTCACTTAGGAGAGACTTTACATTCAAAAGAGGGGTTGAAACTCACAAGATCCAATCCCACACAATGCAAGATTGAAATCTAAATGAGTTTCAAGGGTTGAGACAACAAGGGTACCCTCTTTTGTAAAGAATGTAGATAGAAGGATTGAACTAGGTGTGTATGTGAAAGTAAGAAAGATTCACTTGTAGATGGAGATAGGGACACAGGATGAAGCTACAGACCTAAAATTAGCAGTAAAATGTCAAGACGATGCTGTCCTGCAAGTTTGAGCGAAAGTTGACGGGACGATGGCGCCCGAAGTGCACACGGTCCTCCGAAAAATCCGCGAAACGAAGGGGGATCTGTTCATCTCTGCACAAGGATTCCAGATCTTCAATTACAGCCGCGTACCTGCAACCTACACACAGATAAGAGAGGATGATTGGGGGGTTAGGAATTAGGGGTTTGTCTTTAGGTCAAACCCCGGTTTTGGGATTAACCAAGAAATGAGAATGTTGTAAATGTAAATGTTTGTAATGTAATCAAGTACTGATACCTTGTTGTAAGAATGTTTGTATTCTTACATGCGAAGGTGTAATGATGTTGTATGTTGTAGGTGATCTCCTCTTCAATGGTTGAATCCTTGTCTTAAATGCAACACCTAGCCTTGAATGGAGACCTAGAATGCTCAATTGCTTGAAGGAATGCTTGAATGTTTGAATGTTTTAATGTTTGCCTATCACTTCCGCCTCTTGCACACATATGTTTTTTCTCCTCTCCAAATGGGAGGGGAAATATAGTTTATATACTTGTCAATTAGGGTTAGGAGACTGATTTTTCTGACCTTAGGCTGACCTAGGAACATTATTTTCCAAATTGCAAACTTGAAGACCCGATGCCCAACAAGAGACCGGGCCCAAAATAGGGCCAGGGACCAGGGCGCTGGGTGCCATGGTCCTGAGGGACCAGGGCACTGGGCGCCATGGTCGTGAAGGACCAGGGCACTGGGCAGCATGGTCCCACCTCTCGGGATAGCAGGGTGCAAGGAGAATCAGGCCAAGGTGCAGAAAGATGCAGTTTTTGATGTCGTGAACAGGTTTCGAGGTCTCCATTTAGGTTCAACATTGCGCCGCCATCGTGAAGACCCAAATGCAGTTGAAATTGCAAGTGTCACAATTTTACGATGCTACATTTAGCCCCCACTTTAGCGGGAGTATAAGCATAAGCGCATACTTCCGGTAAAGTACAAGGAAACAACATTGAAAGACTTTCACCACGTCAAGGAGGCAAGATACACCAAGCCCCCAGTGGACTAAGGATCTTACGACTTCGATTGACAAAGTAAAAGGGAAGATCACGAGGGAGAACCATGACTGACAGTAGTATGGTTCCCTCACTATGAGTCATGCAAGAAAAATACCAAAAATTTTCAAGGCAAAGCTAAGTTCACCAAGAAATTTTTAAAAATCTTGAAGAGATATGGACGGAGTGTATGCCCCCTACTTTAAAGCGATCGCACATGCCTCATCAGGGGTGATTGCTTTAAGGTAGTGAGACACATAAGAAATGAGAAGGGAAAGGAGCATGTTATCACAAAGATTTAGCCCCCAAGTGTGAGATAAACCCAAGGATAATAGACACAAAACACAAATCATGAGGTGACTTCGCTTTCCTTGGGGTCAGTATGCTATATGATAATTCATGTATATCATATGTATGTATGCATAATTGTTCTTCATTCCCCAATCAAGGAGGGTCACCTAGAAGAAGGGAACACATGTGTCTTTTGAGTCAACATGAGAGAGACCAAAAGAGATCTCAATGCTTTGCATCGTCCTCAAGTAGACAACACTAAGGACAACAAATAGAAGAATGAGAATAACACATAGAGGAAGTAACAAAAGAGATCAAGAGAGGAGGAGAGAGTCTACTATGCTAATGAACTAGTCTAGCACGTCATCCACCCCCCGATCTTGCTGATCAATATTTCAGGAAGGCAAGAAACACGCTAGAGGAGGAACATCCAACACAGCAGATGGAGCTATCACAAGATCCAAACAAGGGCTATGTTCATGTTCCAAGCCACGTTGTTCTTGTCTAGGAGCTAAGATAAGTGGTTTAGAAAATTCGTTAGATAAATGGTTATCAATATCAACATATTCATATTCACTATCAGAAGCAAGAGAAGTAACATTTTCATCATGAATAACATTTTCATCTATATCATCATCAAGATTTATAAAAATAGGATCTTTAACTCGCACAGGATCAAAACCATCATGCATCTTATGCTTAGGAGATTTTGGCTCAATTTTCGGCTAAGGAGAAAATGGAATAATACTAGCTGAAGATGTTTTTGGGGATTTCAAAGTTTGAGAAGCAGTTGCATGAGCTCTAAGATGACACTTTCGTTGGCGTTCACGCGCAGAATGATTTCATCTAGTCTTAGTAGGAAGTTGAGAAGATTGAGGAGGAGGAATGTTCTCATCCTTATCACTTGGGTGTTTAGGTTGTGGTCTCTTAGGTTGGGTAATAGGAGAAGAGGAAGGTCTCTTCTCTTTATAAGAGGAAGGAGGAGGGACTTCTCCATATAAAGGAGGAATATTTGGTTTAGGAAGGAGACCAAGTCCATCATGACGAGGAGGTATAGGTCTACTTTTAGAAAGTTTATTAGACATAGACATAGTCACATCCATAGGAATGGGTTGGGAATCTTCTTGAGGAAAGACATTAGTTTTATCTTTCAAAGGAAGAACTTCCTTCTCAAGAATGATAGGAATATCAAGTTTGGGTGTTTGAGGTTCACTTAGAGATAGGATCATATCTTTTTTCCACTTTTGATAAGATTTGAAAAGATGATCACTTCGCGGTGGAAGAGATTGGAATTGTTTAGACCAAAAATAATCAATAGGAACGCTAGAAGTTCTTTCAGCTAGTTTAAAGAGACTATGATTGACAGTAACAACTTCACCATTATGGGGAAATTTCAAACACTTGTGAATAGGAGAAGCAATAGCTTTCATGGAAGATAGCCAAGGATAGCCTAGCTTCACATGAAATTGTTCAGATGATGGAATAATAGCAAAGCTCACATCAAGGGATTTGTTATGGACCTCAATAGGTAATGTAATAGAACCAATTGTAGGAGAAGAAAATGCATCAAATAATTTCACAACCACATTTGTTTTGTCATAGATCACTTGATTCAATTGCAAAGTAAAAAGAAATTCTTTAGTAATGACATTAACCATACAAGAAGGATCAATAAGCACTCCACGACAAGGTGTATTCTTGACTTTTGCAACTATATATAAAGGACCGTCAGGTGCCCTGATAGTTTCACTGGAATCAAATGTGATGGAAGGCTCTTTAAGGATTTTCTGCTACTCTACAAAGTTAATCACATTCGGAGTCATAGACACAAGACCATCAGGTGAGAAAGAGGAATCATTAGTCTCAATCACATTAGAGGTATGAGAAGGTAATGGATCAGTAAAAATCTTAAGATTTTGGTTAGGAAGAGCTACAGATGTGTTGCCTTTATCATTCACACCTGAAACAAAGATAGTATTATTATCAATCAAATCTCGAATTTTACCCTTTAAAGCAAAACATTTTTCAGTATCATGCCCAGGTTGATGATGAAATTGACAAAAAGATTTGTTATCAAAATAGGGTGAATTAATCTTTGCAGGATCTATTTGCTTTATAGGAGGGAGAGTAAGCACATTTTGTTCCAATAACTTATTCATAATACTATGCAATGATTCATTCAAAGGAGTAAACTCTCTTTCTCTCTTGAAAAACTTAGAAATAGGAGGCACACCTGATGCTGCATTCACATTATTGTTGGTGATGTTTTCATTGAACTTAACGAACCCTCTGTTCGGTTTAAACTTCCCAAATGGTTGTTGACTACTATCACCCTTATCACTCGGAGCCATAGGATTTGCTTGTTCCATTTGACTCACAGTCAGTTGATAATTGTGAAGAGTTGCACACAACTGTTGGAAAGAAGTAAACTCAGAAAATAGAAGTTTTTCTCTAATATCTTTTTGTAAATTAGAAATAAAGATTCTTTGAATATCATTGTCAGGTATTGGAAAAGAAATTTGAGCACACAAATGCTTATATCTACCAATGAAATCAGTCACTTTTTCTTTAACACCTTGTTTACAATGCATTAAATCAATCAAAGTAACTTTAGGACTTATATTGTTTTGAAATTGTTGAATGAAAGCATTTGCAAGTTGTTGGAAAGAAGTAATAGAATAGGAAGGCAACGAGCAATACCATTGTAGAGCCTTATCTCTTAATGTTCTAGTAAACAGTTTTGCAAGCAACCTTTGGTCATGAGCAAAATCGGTACATATTGTTTGGAAGGTCTTAACATGTGTTAGAGGATAACCTTTACCATTATAAAGCTCCAACTGCAGGATTTCAACATGCTTAGGGGGGATAGCTCGAACAATGTCAAGAGAAAGTGGGCTCGCAACATCAAATGTGGGCACACTAAACTTAGATTGATTCATAGAGGCAATTTGTTGTTGTAACGAAGAGATAGTTTGTGCAAGATTGTTAATGGTCGCTTCAGTCGAAGAGTTCATATTAGACATGTTAGATTGTGATGGAGGTATTATGTTATTGAAAGAAGGTATTGATTGAGAGTAAGGTGGCGAAACACTATGATAGTTAGTCATAGGAGATGATTGGAAAAAAGGAGCACTACAAGGAGGAATGGAATGGTTGAATGAATTGCCCCCTTGCGTCATGTTCATTTGTGGAGATGTAATAGGGACACTCATTGAAGGAATGAATGAAGAAGTCGGATTGAATGAAGGAAGAGGGTTGATTGAAGAGGAAGGATTTCCCCCATGACTGGTGATCATAGGTGGAATGTTTTGTATTGAAGTAGTCATTATGTTTGATGTAAAAGTAGGTATACTAGCAATAGAAGTTGTCAAGGGATAGAATGATTGACTTGAGTAGGAGGTTGTGTATAACCTAAAGTTTCTGCACAACTCTTCATAGGCATCACATTTGAGTCCATGATGTGTGCAATATTATGCAAAATATCAATTCCATTCTTATCACTTTGAACCATACGTTTTAGACCCTCAATTAATGAAAGAGCTTGGCTATCGAGGTATTCTTGAGACATCCATTGCTGAAAATCATCAAATTGGTTATCCAATTTCGAAAGTTGTTCTACAGAAACCTCAAGGAGAGCTTCTTCATCATTAAGAGGATTAGAGGAATTACCCATGTCCTCATTAAAAAGGCCATTCAAATTAGCTTCCATCTCCTCGGTAATTAAACCTTGGAAAGACTTAATTCTAAGGCTTCGTCTAACAGGAATAGTGTAAGTAGGGCTTATTGTTGTAAAACTCATGCACTAGAGAGGGAGAGAAGATTTTGAATTTTGAAAATAAAGTTGGCAAAATTGAACAATGAGATAATGATTATCCAATTTGAACTTTGTGAAAGAAGAGGGAAACACAACTTCCAAGAAAGGTAGGCACAATTGAAAAATTAGGGCCAAGGGGGGTAGCTCTTAATTTTAATTGTTATCTTGAAAATTGAAATCTTGAATTTTGAATTTATTTTCGAATTTAGAGGTAGCAAATTTTAATAAAATTAGCCAATCTCCTAGATTTAAGCTGTTAAATGCAATCATGACAATCTCCCAAAATTTCAGAAAAAATGTCAGGGACCGTGGCGAACGGAGTGCACATGGTCCTCGCAACTTTTTTCAAAATTTTTAGGGATGAAAGTTATGATGATTTTAAAGCTAATCTGAAAAAATTGAGTGATTTTACGATCTGTAGATAAACCAAATTAAAGTTGCAATCAAAAATTGAACCCTACCAAGATTGCAAAATTTGAATTTTGAAAAAGAGAGGGAAATGGAAATTTTGAATTTTATGATTTTAGAGGGAATACTAAAAGCAATGCAAGCTTTGAAATTTAAAAGTTGACTCAATTTCATGCAAAATTCAATTTCGAAAGTGGAAATCAAAGTTGTTGCAATCAAACACTTAATTTCAAAAGTCATAAATAGCAAAAATTTGAATAAAGCACTGAAACTTTGAATGAATGCCAACACACTTTTCAGATTTAGGACAGTAAGAAACACAATTTTGACACAAAATTTCAATTTCAACAATTTTTGAATGATTAGAAGCCTTAATCCAAGCAATCACTAGACCAACTTTGACTTTAATTTTGAAAGTGTTAGAATTGATGAAATCAGCCAAGATTCTGGATTCTAGCAGAAAAATACAGTAAGATCTAGCTCCCGAAATTTTGGAAAAAATGTCGGGGACAGTGGCGCTCGGGGTGCACACAGTCCTCGCAACTTTTTTCAAAATTTTCAGGGATGAAAGATATTATGATTTTGTTGCGGAATCCAAAGTTACAGCCGATTTGGAGGTGTTCTGATCAGTGAAATCATCGAACAAAGGTTGAATCAAAAGGGTTTTAAAATTAGGGTTTTGACACTTAACCACTTTGCTTTCAGAATTAAAGCACAAATATGAATTGATAATTTGCAATAGAAGGGTAGATCTGAAACAAGCATTAACAATTAAACATTTCACAAGCTCAATTACTAAAAAGAAAATTTAAGGTTTTTTATGCAATTATCCTCTAAAATTTGCAAAAGGTCAAACATGGAAATGTAATTAAGGAAGCAAATTTTTTTAGATCTAACCATGAATAATCAGAATTAGGATGTTCATGTTAGGTTCACCAAAATGTAAAGCAGAAAAAATGAACCCTAGGTGTTCCCCCACTCCAAAGAGAGAGAAAGGAGGTCACTAGGATTGACGGTTTTCACTTAGGAGAGACTTTACATTCAAAAGAGGGGTTGAAACTCACAAGATCCAATCCCACACAATGCAAGATTGAATTCTAAATGAGTTTCAAGGGTTGAGATAGCAAGGATACCCTCTTTTGTAAAGAATGTAGATAGAAGGATTGAACTAGGAGTGTATGTGAAAGTAAGAAAGATTCGCTTGTAGATGGAGATAGGGACACGGGATGAAGCTATGGACCTGAAATTAGTAGTAAAATGTCAAGACGATGCCATCCTGCAAGTTTGAGAAAAAGTTGACAGGACGATGGCACCCAGAGTGCACACGGTCCTCCGAAAAATCTGCGAAACGAAGGGGGATCTATTCATCTCTGCACAAGGATTCTAGATCTTCAATTACAGCCGCATACCTGCAACCTACACACAGAAAAGAGAGGATGATTGGGGGGTTAGGGATTAGGGGTTTGCCTTCAGGTCAAACCCCAGTTTTGGAATTAACCAAGAAATGAGAATGCTATAAATGTAAATGTTTGTAATGTAATCAAGTACTGATACCTTGTTGTAAGAATGTTTGTATTCTTACATGCGAAGGTGTAATGATGTTGTATGTTGTAGGTGATATCCTCTTCAATGGTTGAATCCTTGTCTTGAATGCAACACCTAGCCTTGAATGGAGACCTAGAATGCTCAATTGCTTGAAGGAATGCTTGAATGTTTGAATGTTTTAATGTTTGCCTATTGCTTCCACCTCTTGCACACATATTTTTTTTCTCCTCTCCAAATGGGACGGGAAATGTAGTTTATATACTTGTCAATTAGGGCTAGGAGACTAATTTTTCTGACCTTAGGCTGACCTAGGAACATTATTTTCCAAATTGCAAACTTGAAGACCCGATGCCCAACAAGAGACCGGGCCCAAAATAGGGCCAGGGACCAGGGTGCGACTAGGGCGCTGGGCGCCATGGTCCTGAGGGACCAGGGCACTAGGTGCCATGGTCCTTAAGGACCAGGGCACTGGGCGCCATGGTCCTGAGGGACCAGGGCACTAGGCGCCATGGTCCTGAAGGACCAGGGCGCTGGGCACCATGGTCCCACCTCCCGAGATAGCAGGGTGCAAGGAGAATCAGGCCAAGGTGCAGAAAGATGCAGTTTTTGATTTCGTGAATAGGTTTCAAGGTCTCCATTCAGGTTCAACGTTGCACTGCCATCGTGAAGACCCAAATGCAGTCGAAATTGCAAGTGTCACAATTTTATGATGCTACATTCTCTATGTCGTTATTTTTATTGGTCCTAGTAGACCATTTATCTTAAAGTTATGTTTAAACTCTCTTTAATGGGTTGTCTCCAAGAAGTCGTTATTTTGATTAGGTTATGGTTAAACTATTTAAGGATGGTATGGACCATTGGTAGGGGTTCTGATTGGGATCTAAATGATATGATTTTTGGTTAATAGTAATTTTTTGCAATTTTATGAAAGTTTAATGGAATTCTGCTTGAAGGATACTTTGTGCTAGTTCAATTAGAGTTTTGATCTATATTTGATGCTATCATCAATGTTTATATCTAAATGATTCCTTGAATGCTAGGAAATATGATCTCGATTTAGACTTTGTGCTATAGTGAAGAGTGGCATTTTGCATTTCCCACGACAATAGAAGGAAGTGGTAATGTTGTCTTGAACAATGAAGATATGAATCTGCATACATATGTTCATGGGCTCATTAAAGTATGAATCATGTTATTGGGTCAAGCATTCAATGCTCCAATTCCAGCATGAGGCATCTAGTGTTGATGGATATTTGTAGCTTGTGGGGAGAGTCTCTCGCAAACCAATTACAATAAATTATGGCAAGCATGGATCAAGCTTTAGAAGTTATAATGCAAGCATGATCTATTCTTGAGGATTCAACTACAATCACACATTGAATGGAAACACTCAAAGATGCTCTTCCTTACCATACAATACTTAAAGGGGTCAATCAATATCCTAGCAAGATCATAAATGTAGTAGAATAAATGATATAAGTATGAAAGAAAGCAAGATCAACATAACTTAGAAACCTAAGCTATGAAAGATGAAGAAAGAGCTAAAAAGGTGGAAACAATTACTAGCTCCACCTGTCAACATATAATATGTTAGATGAGTATTGCACTCATAACATTCAATCAAAATATTTTGATTCATTGGTAATAAATTAAATATGATAGGAACATAGCCAGAATGGGTAGCAAAGTTGTCTTGGATAGTGGTTTTGCTCCCCATTGGTCTCGAGTTTGATTCTAAGGCCTGAAATCAACCAATGGATTTGGCCTACAGCTGGCTTGGTACATCTACATGGACTAGTCTCACCTTAACTCGCCCCATAATGGAAAACCTATGTTATTGGGCTGAGTCGCAGAGATACCCATTTTATTTTAGTTGTTTTCCATCATATGAAGACATCTATAGCATAGTTATGTGTAGATGTTAGTGAGATTTTTCTACTTTCAAGGCAAAAGCTTACCCATTTTATTTTAGTTGTTTTCCATCATATGAAGGTATCCACACCTTCTAAAATAAGCAAAGAGTCAGTGTCAAAAATTATCACACCTGACTCAACTGTTATTTCGGTTTATCTTTCATTTTGGTTTTAAGGAGTCATTTTTAAGATTATCTTGAGAAGGACAAAAATATGGACTAACAATTATATCCTAAGAGTTAAGTTTCTAAGTTACTATGTCACTTTGTGGGAGCCAATTGTGAGTTGGATTCCTACATGCAAAGTGCAAAGCATGAAATTGAATCACTTGTAACTTGGGTGCTCATTTGGAGAGAGTATTTTGTAAAACCCTCTCAAAGGTGTGCTTGGGTTCCATGTGTCCTTGGTTGTTGAGTTAACTCTTAGCGGGATATGGATACTGTTAAGTTAGTACTTGCAGGACAAGAGGAGTTAATGTTTGGAGATTTGTATTATGGTGAGTTCTTTTTAGCAAGTAACTATATGAATGATTGATTCCTAATTGTGGATTTGGCAAGTTTCTATGCAGTGGGAGTAATTGGACATGTAAATTTACTATTATAGAAGAACGAGTGTTAGCGGTTTGAAAATCCTTATTTTCAACAAGGCAATAACACAAAACATCATTGTTTTGGACATAACTTGTCTACCTATGCATGGGAGATGGTTTTGGAATCCAGGAGAACCCACTTTTTGGTAGCACCTACAAATTTTGAGCTTAATTTCCCTAAATCTTTCTTGTTTTATTTTTAGTTAAATCATGTTAGCCCCTTAAAACCTAAGCCCTTTTCTCACAAATTCCTATTTCATGTCTAAAGCTCTGCATATTATGTTTTCAAGTTGACTAGAAGTTAGCAGTTCCTGGTTTTAAGTTATAACCTTATGTCATTATCTCTTGTCTATCACTAGATGGTGCAAGAGCACCCAAGGGTCCTATGAGACAACATAAGTAAATGTGTCAAGTTGAGTCTAGATGAGGTGTAATAAGGTCATTTTTTATGAATATGTGATTTAATAAGACCATTTATGGTCCATGATTTAATGGTTTGGGTCAATATGTCATGTTGTCTAGTTGTGTCAAAAAGTTGTTAAATTGTGTCAAATGTTGTCATATGAGAAAATAAATGTAAAAATTCTCCTTATTGGTGTGAAGATCATGTTTTAGGTGATTTGAGTCTAATTAGGTTTGTTGATTAGTCAAATGATGTAAAACATCAAGCAATGTAAGGTTGTCATGAAACAACTTGTTAAAGTTGTCAAATTTGAATTCCAACGGTCATGATTAGTTTTGAAAGTTGGTTAGGAGGTTGATTTCAGCTGGATGGGAATTAGACAAGTTTAAATACTCATTTACATCCCTGTTAATAGTTGTTGACGGTCAGAATTGATTAGCATTGTAAATATTTGGAGTTTGGCAATGAATTACACAGTTTTCCCTGCAATATTGGTCTAAAACCTGAACTTCTAACTATAGTTTTTCATTCATAGCATATTTTGATCTTATTCCTTTTGGAAGTGATAGGAAATGTTTTAAATTTAATTTAGCACTAGTTTGAGGTTTCTTCAATTTGTTTTGTGCATTTTATATTGACTGTCCTAAAAACAGTCACGTTTGACAAGTTTTGTAGGGGTTTGAGGGTCACAATGAAGAATTGACCTATTCCACTTTATGTATATAATGTTTCTTGTGTAATGGGTTTGTAAATTTTTATTATATCCTATTCCAATTGGACTATAGGTATGGTCATGGAGATGTGATGGTGAAGCGCTAAGGTGAAGAGTGGTGAGGAATTGTGTGTTGAGTAAGTGAATTTTTGGTGTCATGTGTGGAGTTGGGTGAAACCATTGAACGAGTGGGTTTTTTTTATGGTTTATGGATATGAAAGTCATATGTAATGTGTTTGGTCCATTGTTGGATTCTTGAAGTGATTTGAGGGGTGAGATTGAGAAAGCCATTGTTTTTAGTCCTAAAAAGGAGGGTTTTGTGGTTGGGAGTGTAAATGTTCATGGAACCATCTAAAACATTGAAAATATGTTTATTTGCATCCTTTAGTAAGACATTTTTTGGGGTTTTTAGGTTTGGAGATGAATTTTTAAGGTATTTGCTTTGTAAAAGTGGGCTAATTAGCCTAGTTTCATGCGTAGCAGGGTGTTGGTTGGTACAGTTGGTCCAAAGTACCTATACCTTATTTTTGGATATGTTGTGTAAATTCCTAATGGGTGTCTGAATATGTAATTTATTTGGCAATTTGTTTTGGAAGAATTTGGAGTTAAGTTGAAAATACCCATTTAGTAGCGCTAGTAGGAATAAGCCTTATAGAGCAGTCCGGGTGTAATAAAGTTATAACCCTTAGTTTGAAGAGTGAAGAACCTTTTTTCAAGTTAATTTTAGTGTTTTGAGACCCTTGAATATGTTGGATAATCCTTTAGAGTTGGAATCCATAGTTGAGTGCATTTAATGAAACCTAGTGAAGGTTGAGTATCAAACAAAGTGAGTAGATTGTGAACATAGTTTGGGAAAGAGGTTGATTTTATCCCTCTAGAGTTGATTAGGACCAATATCCTCTACATCATATTGTTATTAGAACAAAAATAAGGACCTTGTGGGAACATTGTGGGGTTCCTTGAGTTAGAGTTTGAAGATAGTGTGTGAAGATGCCTCCTAAGAACCAGATTGCTAGAGAGGTGTAGGAATTGAGAGAAGCATTGGAAGCAAGAGATTGAGAGTTGAGAGAGTGTAGAGAACATGATGCATCAAGGGAAAGAGAACTGATACAAGTAAGAAGAGAGAATGTAGCAATACAAGCAAGGTTGGAAGCCTTAGAGAGGAATCCTAGAAGGGATGAGCATGTTGATCAAGATGGAAATGTTGAAGAAAATGAGAATCCACATGGATGGAATGAAGAGGATGTGGATACTGATGAGAGGAGAATGGTGAGATTACTTAAGGTTGTTAAAGGTGGTGGAACTAAAACAAACATTTAGTTGCCTATATACTAAGGGAAGATGGATAGTGAAGAAGTATTGGGTTGGATAGATGCCCTAGAAAACTACTTTGAGTATGAGGAAATGAGTGAGGATAAAAATTTTAAGTTTTCTAAAACTAATTTTAGAGGAACAACATTGACATGGTGGACTAGTGAGCAGGTAGAGAGAGTGGCTAAAGGAGGAACAAAAGTTACTTCTTGGAGTAGAATCGCGGCTATGGTGAAAAATCAATTTCTTCCTTCTGATTATGCAATTCAAACTAGGAGGTTGAGGCAGAATTTAAAACAAAAAGATCTTGATGTGATGACTTATATTGAGCAATTCCACAAGCTAAGTATTAGAGGTGGTCTAGAGGATGAAGAAGAAAAGGTAGAAAGGTATTTGAATGGGTTGAGGTATCACATACAAGATGAGATAGGGTTGAGTGTTCCTAAGACATTGGGTGAATGTTTTCAGCTTGCAATCAGGGTTGAGGAAAGAGTTAAGAGGAAACAAGAAAGACAAGGAGGTGGTAGATGTAATTCTAATAGAGGAAGAGGCTCTAGGAAAACCACTGAGATTCAAGGACAAGGAGATAGCTGCAAGAACAAAGAGGCAAGTGCAGATCAAAGAGGTGGATTTAGTCGAGGTGGCAGATTTGGATTTGGATCAGGTAGAGGTTCAACTGTGTTCACAGGAAGATGTTACGATTGTAATGAGGCAGGAAATCAGTCATTCAAGTGTCCTAAGAAGAATTCAAATTTTGAGAGGAAGAATGAGAAAAGAGTGCATCTAGTACAAGAAGATGAAGGTGAAGATGTTACATCTTTTAAACCAATCACAATGATTGCAGAAGTTGGTGAGATGCTCTTGTTTAGGAGAACACTATTCAAAGTATCAAAGGAGCAACAAAAGACACCAAGGAAATCTCTCTTCAAAATCCATTTGAAGAGTAAGGGTAAGGTATGTAAAATGATTATTGATTTTGGTTCTCAAGGGAATATTGTTTCTCAAGAAATGGTAGATAAGCTTCAATTAGCAAGATTGCCACATCAAAATCCTTATAAAGCATCTTGGGTGAATGATAAGCAATCTCTTTTGGTTAATGAGAAAGCTTATGTTGATTTTAAGATTGGTGAATATCAGGATAGAGTCTTGTGTGACATATTACCAATGGATTGTTGTCATTTGATCTTGGGTAGACCATGGCAATATGATAGGGAGACTCTGTACGATGGTTTGAATAAGGTATATACCATCAAGAAAGATGGGAAAGTTTTTATGTTACATTATTTGCAAGATTACGAAGTTTCTAACACTTCCAAAGTTATTTTCATGGGAAGAAAATAGTTGTTAAATGCAGGTATTCCTATTAACGAAGGAATTATGTACAAGGGTAAGCATGTTGTTGAGCAGTCATGTGAGAAGAAGATTGAAGTTTGTTATAGTCATAAGATGGATAAGCCTATGGAGACCTTGGTGCAAGATATGAGACATTAATTTGGTTGATGATCAAATGAGTGTGATGGTTGGGAGCATAGAATGTTCCTTTAATGGCAAACCATGTGTTGGTATGGTTCCTATTATGTCCAAAAGAGTGGGACAGCAGTTATGTTCTGTTTTGCAGTTGATGGTGGCTCTAGAAAGCCAAGGCATGAGTACAAATGGCAGAGAACTGTTGATAAATGTTGGAGGACTAATATTTAAAGCAAATTTGATGCATGTGCAAGTCACAGGTTGGTGAAAGAAGCAAGGGGCAGCAGGGAGCTGTTGTTGTAGCAGTCTACTGTGCAAATGCATGGTGGAGTTGGAAAATATTTTTCTAGTTATGGCCAGGACAATAGAAAACCAGAAAGGAGGATGAATGGAGTAAGAGGAAGACCCCTTTTCAGTACATTCTCTTGTGACGAGAGACTTTTTGTAAGGGGGGTGTATGGTGTAGGAGCACCCAAGGGTCCTATGAGACCACATGAGTAAATGTGTCAATTTGAGTCTAGATAAAGTTTAATAAGGTCATTTTTTATCAATATGTGATGTAATAAGACCATTTATGGTCCATGATGTAATCATTTGGGTCAATATGTCATGTTGTCTAGTTGTGTCAAAAAGTTGTCAAATTGTGTCAAATGTTGCCATATGAGTAAATAAATGTTAAAATGCTCCTTATTGGTGTGAAGATCATGTTTTAGGTGATTTTGAGTCTAATTAGGATTATTTATTAATCAAATTATGTAAAAGATCAAGCAATGTAAGGTTGTCATGAAACAACTTGTTAAAGTCGTCAAATTTGAATTCCAATGCTCATGATTAGTTTTGAAAGTTGGTTAGGAGTTTGATGTTAGTTGGATGGGAATTAGACTAGTTTAAATATTCATTTACATGCCTGGTAATGGATTTTTATGGTCAAACTTTATTGGAACTGTAAATATTTGGAGTTTGGCAATGAAATACACAGTTTTCACTGCAATTTTGGTCTAAAACCCGAACTTCCAACTACTGTAGCTTTCCATTCAAAGAATATTTTGATCTGATTCTTTTTGGAAGTGATAGGTAAATATTTTAACTTTCATTTGGCTCTAGTTTGAGGTTTCTTTAATTTTTTTTGTGCATTTTATATTGACTGTCCTAAAAATAGTCACTTTGACAAGTTTTGTTGGGGTTTGAGGGTCACATTGAAGAATTGACCCATTCCACTTTATGTATTTGTTGTTTCTTTTGGAATGGGTTTGGAAATTTGTATTATATCATATTATAACAATTGGAGTGCAGGTATGGTCATGAGGACATGATGGTGAAGCCCTAGGTTGAAGAGTGGTGAAGAATTGTGTGTTGAGTAAGTGAGTTTCTGGTGTCACGTGTGGAGCTGAGTGAAACCATTGAATGAGTGGGTTATTTTATGATTTTTGAATTTTATGCAAGTCATATGGAATGTGTTTCATCCATTTTTGGAGGCTTGAAATGATATGAGGGGTGAGATTGAGAAAGCCCTTGTTTGTAGTCCTAAAAAGGAGGGTTTTGTGTTTGGGAGTGTAAATTTTCATGGAAAAATCTAAAAATTTGAAAATATGTTTATTTTAATCCTTTAGTAAGACTTTTTTGGGTTTTTGAGGTATTTGCTTTGTAAAAGTAGGCTAATTAACCTAGTTTCATGCGTAGCAGGGTCCTGGTTGATATAGTTGGTCCAAAGTACCTATACCTGATTTTTGGATATATTGTAGAAATTCCAAATGGATTTCTTAATATGTAAATTTGTTGGAAATAATTTTTTGAAGAATTTGGAGTTAATTTGTAAATACCCATTTAGTAGCCTGCTAGTAGGAATAAGCCTTATAGAGCAGTGTAGGGTAATGAAGTTAGAACCCTGAATTTTAAGAGTGGATAACATTTTGTAAAATTAATGTGAGTGTTTTGATACCCTTGTGTGTGTTGGATAAGCCTTTGGATTTGTAATCCATAGTTGAGTGCATTTAATGAAATCTAGTGAAGGTTGAGTATCAAACAAAGGGAGTAGATTGTGAACCTAGTTTGGGAAAGAGGTTGATGTTATCCCTCTATATTTGATCAGGAGCAATATCCTGTACATCACTAAACCCTTCTTCCTAGAAACCTACTCATCCTATATTAATTTTTCCTAATTCAATGCTTTAATATTTCTTAAGTTCCTTTTAGGGAAACATGAATAATTGCATGTGCATGTGAATAGATCAAAGAGATACTCTATCATAGTATAACATTAAATTAAGTACAAGAGAATTTATGATTTTATAGCATTCATATTCCATTATAAATTCTTTAGGACCAAAGTAACTGACCAGAGTGAAATTATCATAAGGGCAATTTACTACCCAACCATAGACTTGATGGTCTCATGCACATCTTCTGACTGGAAGTGACCCTTCCCTTCATGAGGGACTAAATAGATGATATAATTCCATATAAGCATTATGTTTTCACCCTACACAACTATAGAACTAGTCACACATAATAGGTGCCTCCTAAATAGTATGACCTCTAACTAGGAAGTGCATCTAGACCATGTGAATTGAAAAACGCTTGCATAACACAGTGCCACCTTGGCCAAAGGTTTTCTTAGTTGCAAGAACAATTGAACCTACAATGAATGTTCACTACCCTACTCGGCTAAAAAATCAAACTAAGGTTTTGTCATATTAACAAATTAGGTCATCTCTTACGTGAACTACATACTAACAAGGATTTAGAAACACACTTGACTCCAAGTTTAAGAGCTACTTATTGGACCATTCTTGGTGTCATCTTTGTTGTTCTAAGCTCATGGACAACTACCATTCACAACATGTTCATGTTATTTTTAGTTAAGTTAATTGTTTCTAGATTATATTTGACATCATACAGGTTAACATGAGCTTGCATACTTGCACCCTCATGTTTATGTATATGTGCCTTCAACTCAAAGATTTTACAAACGTTAGTTATACTTCTGCATTGCAATCCATACTTGAAATAATGGTTTTGGTGTCATAGCAATAGTGTACAAGAACATACAAATCAATTTAGAGATGATATTATAATCTAGATCTGTCCTATATCATAGTATAACACTAAATTAAGTACAAGAGAAGTAGTGAATTTATAGCATTCACATTACATTCTTAGTTATTTAGAACCAAAGTAACTAAAACCAAAAGGAAATTATCATTAGGGCAATTTACTACCCAACCATAGACTTGATGGTCTCACGCACATCTTCCCATTGGAATTGACCCTGCCCTTCACGAGGGAATAAATAGATGATAGGTCTAATGCCATATAAGCATGATGTTTGCACACCACACAACTCTACTTAGTCACACATAATAGGTGCCTCCTAAATAGTATGACCTCTAACTAGGCAGTGCATCTAGACCATGTGAACTAACAAACACTTGCATAACACAATGCCACCTTGGCCAAAGGTTTTCCTAGTTGCAAGAATGATTGAACTTATAGTGAATGTTCACTACCCTACTCAGCTAAAAAATCAAACTAAGGTTTTGTTATATTGACAAACTAGGTCATCTCTTATGTGAACTACATACTAACAAGGGTTTAGAAACACGCTTGACTCCAAGTTTAAGAACTACTTATTGGACCATTCTTGGTGTGGTCTTTGTTTTTCTAAGTTCATGGAAAAATACCATTCACAACATGTTCATGTTATTTTTAGTTAAGTTAATTGTTGCTAGACTATTTGACATCATACATGTTAACATGAACTTGCATACTTGCTAGTGTAGGAGTACCTAGGACTTAGACTATCTAGTATTCACAATTTTGGCTTGTACTAACCCTAGCAAAATCAGTAGTGAATAAGGACTCCAGGAGGGTCCAAGAGTTAGTGTTTTGAGTCAATGTAGGCCTAGGTTGAGTTAATTCTTCTTAGGTTTGGATTTTTGTGTAAATAGTGGGTTTGAGTAGGTAGCTGACCTTCTTGATGATCAAAAGTGTCAAAACTTAGTATAGGAATTAGGGAGGGTTAAATTAGTCATAGTAATGTTTTAAAAGTCATGTGTGATGACTTAGAATATGTCCCAAAGGCTAGGAAGACCAAGAAGTGGAAAAGTGCAAAGTTGCAAAAAGTTGTCATGACAACTTTTGTCCAAAAATTGGTTAGCGATGGAGTCAGGGATTGTTGTACACCCTAAGATGACTCCACATGTGAGAAAACTATAAGTTCCCTCTCTTGCATGGTTACCAAGGTTGGTGAATGTGTTATGTAAGTTCAACAATCTGAAACTACTTATTTTCAGACTAGTTGGTAACATTTTGGCTTGATTTTACTCATTTTGTAATTGAAAATGGATTGAATCCATTGATCCAAAAAGGGATTGAGTCTCTCTAGTGTGTTACAGTATTTTTGGTTCAATTTCAATTTTTGTAGATAGTTTTCATTAGTGTTTTCTTGCTTTGGTTTGCAAATAGCCAGTTTTGGCTTTTATATATCGGCTTTATGTTGAAATGGTTTCCCCATGAAGTCCACACATGCTGCCATCATGGCTTGTTGGGAAATGAAGGGAAACCACTTGTACAGTGTATATATGTAGGTTCAAGTGCTGGAGATGAGTTTAAATATGACTGTCACCTTATTCTAGGCAAGTCCAGGAGCAACCCGGTTAGAGGAAATATGGTGAAATTGAAGAGCTAAGTGCAGAGGTGAATTCCATATCACCATCTAAGATTTTGGAGGGGTCCATGGAGTTGGGAATGTTAGGTCCCAGAGACAACTAAGAGTGGGGGGGGTGAATCAGTTGTCTAATAAATTTAATACCAAAACAATTTAAACAACTTTAATGCATAATATCGGTGAACTGATCTTTTATGTCGGTAGACAGTTTTATCAATTAATTGTAATACCGGTGAGGATAAATGCATGAAAAAAAAAGACAAAGTCATCCACAACACATAACACCAATATTTGTACTTGGAAACCCTGTAAGGGGAAAAACCACAGTGGGAAACCTTACCCACAATCAGATGATACTACTGCAGATAGTATGTGTATACAAATGGGGTATGCACATGCAGAAAGGCCAAGCGCCTAGAGCTCACTGCTAAATCACAATGGGAGTCACACTGACTACAATTGGATGATTAACTCCAATATGGATGTACTGCTTAGTTTAGCATCTTTCTATATTGGATTCAGTACTGGTGTAGTTCTGATTGCCTTCACAAAAACCTCCTTCAGTCTTCAAATGATGTCTGCGTGTATAGCTCTGCTTATTTTTGCATATACCTTCACACAATTATAAAATACCAACCAATTCAGTATACCAACTACTCCCCCCGAGAAGTAGCTTTCTTCATCAAAAAACTAGAGTAAAAGATTTCTCTATTAGTTCTGCCGATTGATGATAAACATCAATTGTCTAAGTCTCTACCAGTGGGGGTATGACCCCAAGCTGATCTCTTAGATATTCAAAAGTCTCCTTAGGCAGAGGTTTAGTGAAGATATCTGCAATCTGCTCTTTAGTGTTCACATAAACCAGTTTTACTTCTTTTGCTTCAACATTCTCTTTCAGAAAATTTAATTTGATAGGAACATGTTTAGTTTTAGAATGTAGCACCGGATTCTTAGATATATCAATTGTTGCAGTTTTATCACAATAGATAGTTATAGGTTCCTTGCATTTTACTTTTATGTCCTTCAGCATTTGTTTAAGCCATAATTCCTATGTACAGTTTGTTGCTGCTGCAACATATTCTGATTTTGTTGTTGATAAAGATGTACAACTTTGTTTCTTACTCAACCAAGAAATTAATCTATTACCAAGAAAAAATGCTTCACCAATGGTGCTTTTTTTGTTATCTACATCTCCTGCCCAATTTGCATCTGTGTATGCACATAATTCAAAGTTTTCATCTCTAGGGTACCATAAACCAAGATTTGTAGTGCGTTGTAAGTACCAGAAAATCTTTTTTACTGTTGATTCATGATTTTCTCTAGGATTACTTTGAAATATTTAAACAATACATATTGCATTCATAATGTCAGGTCTTGTTTGTGTCAAATACAGTAGACCTCCTATCATAGATATTTCAAATTCTTGCTGCATTTCAATAGAAAAGTTTTTACATAATCCATCTTCTCCTCCAAAGATTATATCATCAACAAAAACTTCTATAACCATGATGTCATCATTAGTCACTTTATAGTATAAGTTGTTGTCAGCATTGGCTTTAGAAAAACCAATCTTCAAAAGATATTTATCCAATCTTGCATACCAAGCTCTTGGAGCTTGCTTCAACCCATACAAAGCTTTCCTTAATCTGCAAACCATATCTTTGTTTTCTGTCAAAGAAAATCCATCAGCTTGTTCAATGTAAACTTCTTCTTCAAGATATCCATTTAGAAATGCACATTTGACATCCATTTGATAAACTTTATAGTTCTTATGTGTTGCAAAAGCCAAGAATAATCTAAATGCTTCAATCTTAGCTACCGGTGCAAATGTTTCATTGTAATCAAGTCCTTTTTTCTAAGAATATCCCTTACACACTAGTCTTTCTTTATTTCTAATTACCTTACCATCTTCATTAAGTTTGTTTCTAAATACCCATTTGGTTCCAATTACATTTTTGTCTTTAGGCTAGGGAACTAATGTCCATGTGTTGTTTTTCTCAATTTGTTCTAATTCTTCTTCCATAGCTTTAATCCAGTGTTTATCCTCATATGCTTCATTAATTGATGTTGGTTCAATTTGAGAAATAAGACATACCTCTTCATTTTTCAATCTTCCTCTTATCATAACTCCTTTATATTTGTTTCTAATTATCTGATCTTCAGAATGATTCAATCTTACATACCGGGGTGTCTTTGTTTGTTGTTGTTCCTCAGTCACAGTGGAATTTTCAGATGATACTGGTGTAACTGGATCTTCATTCTGTGCTGGTGGTTTCAATGTAGATTCATCTGTCAGAATCTATGTTGCCAGTTCAGAGTCTATATACCTTGAAGTTCCTCTGAATTGTTCATCAATCTTTACATTTGTACTCTCAACAATTTTCTGCAATCTTTTGTTAAAACATCTATATGCTTTTCTCTTAGATGAATAACCAAGAAATATTCCTTCATCACTTGTAGGATCAAATTTTCCAATATACTCATCTCTTCTAATATAGCATTTACTTCCAAAAATTATGAAATATTTAAGAGTAGGAGTAATACCAAACCATAGTTCATGAGGGGTCTTACCAGTTTCACCTTTGATGTGAACTTTGTTGAATGTATAGACCACTGTACTTACTTCTTCTCTCCAATATACATGTGGTAGATTTGATTCAGACAACATACTTCTTGCTGCATCCAAGATAGTTTTGTTCTTTCTTTCTACAACTCCATTTTGTTGTGGTGTCTGGGGTGCTGATAGCTATCTTCTGATTCCATTCACTTCACAGAATGCATTAAATTCCTTAGATGTAAATTCTCCTCCTTGATCTAATCTTACACATTTAATTTTCTTACCGGTTTCATTTTCTACCATTGCTTTGAACAGTTTGAATTTCCCAAGTGCTTCTGATTTTTCTCTGATTTTTCTCTAATTTTTCTCTCAGTTTGATGTTACAAAGAATGGCTATACTACTCCTACTACAAGTTAGCCTAATCCACCCAATCTGACTAAAGATGAAGAGAATGATTGCAAGGCAAGAGAAGCACTCTTAAGCGCATTATCTGATCAGCAAATTGTGGGATTATCAGATAGGTCTACTGCCAAAGCTATTTGGGATCATTTGGAAACACTGAATGAAGGAGATTCCGCAGTCAAAATTGCAAAACTTGAAAGCTTTCGGGTTAGGTATGAAAATCTAAAAATGGAAGAAGATGAAAGGATTTTTGCTTTTATGGAAAGAGTTAATGAAATTGTTTTGGGTATTAAATGTTGTGGAGGAACCTTAAGTGAAGATGAAATTGTTTTAAAAGTTTTAAAACGATTACCATCGGCATACAAAATGAAAGTTACTTCTATAAATGAACTAAGAACAATGCCTAACACATCAATAACTAGGAATACATTGATTGGAAAACTTTCAGCCTTTGAAATTGAGGAATTTGGTCCTGTTGCTACTATAAAGACAGACTTAGCTTTTAAGGAATCAACATCATCTGCACCATCATTTGACAAATCTGATTGGAAAGCTTTTTATGCAAGAGAACTTGAAGAAAGCGGGACAGAAAATGAAGAGCTTGAAGAACTTGAAGCACTATTTGCAAGAAAAATGCCTAAAGGTCCAGTTGGAAGTAAGTATGAAGGTAAAGCACCCTTTAAATGTTTTAACTATAACAAAATTGGTCATATGGCTTCAAGATGCCCTGATAGACATGCTAGACTAAGAGAATAAGCTAGAAGAACATACAAACCTAAACCCATCAAGGTATATCAAAAAGAAAGAGACAAAGGAAAGGGTAAGGTTGGTGGACCACCTAGTATAAAAATAATAGACAACTTATCCCCACTGTCTCTAAATACTCCACCAGTAGTTACTACTAACAATCAACCGGCAACTGAGAGTGTGGGCACACCACTTGAGGATACAAATCCTGACTCTGAGGTGTTATATATAATGAACATTGACACTCAGAAAGTCAATATTGTGGTAGATAAGGAATCAACTGGTAAATCAGATGTGGCAAAAGAGCCACCGGCAGAAAACATTACAGTGACCCCGGACACTGGAAAAGCAAAGACCACAGATGTACATAATGATTCATCTACTGAGCCACTTGCAACAGGCAGCACAGAAGAGAAACCGGTAGTGGACAACACTAAGAAACAGGTAGAGCAACAGGCTCCCTCATAGGAACAAGTTCATGCAGAGACAGTGCAATCGACAAAAGTTGAGGAACCCAAACCTTTGCTTAGAGAAATGCAAACACAAACTAACCTACCAGAGGTCACTACAAGCAAAGAAGTTACTCACACCGGTGGTATACAGATTGTTGGTTCTTCCATGGCAGAATTCAGACCAACTAATGTGACAGAAGTTCTATTGGATTCAATTAAGAAAATAACAGAGTGCAGTGCACAAGCATACAAAGCTATTGATGACACAATCCCAATTTTGAAAATGATAGCACCCAAGTGTGATATAGATAATAAGGATTCTTTAAATCAACTTGACACATTGTCTAAGTATATTACTTAAAACATTGTGACAATTGAACAAATAAATGAGGAAGTATTCAAAGAGAAAATTGAGAAAGTAAAACATAAATTATTTGAAGAAGAAATAAAGAAGTGCATGAGACAATTTGACACTCTTTTACCGGCACTATGTAAAACACTAAAAGAGTTTAAAATGTTGTACAGAGATACATGTAAAACAAACTTTTTGATAGTAGATATAGACAAGAAGATCAATATGGTACAAGAAGAAATAAATAAATTAGCTGACAATTTCATTAATTCATCTGAACCACTATTAGTTCTTGAGCAGAAAATAACAAGTTTTGAGGAGGAACTTCAGAAATTTGAAAGTGAGAAGGAAAAGATAAAAGGAAAGGCAAAAGATCTGAAATGGAGACTTAGTCCAAAATTGGACTACCTCGCCTCCTTGAGAAAAGAGATATCTGAGGCATTGGTTCAAGGATAGAAGACACCGGAACAACAAATGCAACACCTCACTAGTATAATTCAGAGGATAGAGGCTGCATTAATGGATAGTGAACGGTTCACTAATAGCCTGAATCTAGTATTGGCAGACCTTTTTCAGATTGTAACCAACCGGTTATAGGATTGAAGCTGAAACCACACTCAATTGACACCTTGACAACCTTTGTCATCGATGTCAAAGGGGGAGTAGTGTGAGTGATGAGAAAAATCCAGAAGAAGAGATCATCCACTTAGGGGGAGCACACATTTTTGGTAACACATTTTTGGTAAGACAATTCTGGCAGATTCTTTTTGGATGACACATTTTTTCTCATGAGTGTTGCCATCAATGCCAAAGGGGGAGATTGTTGGCAAATTCACACTCCAATGAGATATTGTAGGTGATTGAAGGTTTTGTCATTGATGGCAACCTTGCAATCATATGATACCGGCAAGACAATTTACCAGCACCAATAATGACAAACTCTATACCGGCACACAGAACACCAACAGTAAAAGGAAGGATACCGGTACCCAGGCCGATAGGAATTTTGTTAATAATATATTTTGTAATTAATTGTAAAATCATTGTAAGCCGACATGGCAAGTTGTAATATGACTCATATATGTATGAGATCATTGTAAGAACATTTTGTAATAAGGTGATAGGTGAGATTATGTAGACCTAATATGCAAATTTTAGGTTAAGGGTTTATGTATGAAGTAGAGCTAAAACCGGTACTGGATTTGGCATAGCAGATGGTAATTTGAAGTAGTACAAGACATTTGATTTGCATAATCCATTTTGTAAGTCAGTGTGACTTCCCATTTTATAATTGAGCAGTGAGCTCTAGGTACTTGGCCTTCCTTCATGTGCAGGCCCCTATTATAAGAGTAATATTCACTTATTGGCGAGTAAGCGAATATTGTGGGTCACAAATCCCATCGAGGTTTTTCCCACACTGGGTTTCCTCATTAAACTACTGTTTTATGGTGTGATTTTCATGTGGTTGTTGTTATTCTTGCTTACTACACTATTTCTATTTACTGGTACACAATATTGATATGCATTTCATGTTTTAAATCAAGTAAATTCATAAACCGGTAAGATACTAATTCAACCCCCCCCCCCCCTCTTAGTATCTTTGGGAATCCTAATAGGGAAAGAGTTTCCAATACAAGGAGAAGCCTTGAGAAGTTCATTTAATGCCCAAACACCAACTTGACCAATCATTGCAGGCTAGAAGGTCTAGAAACCCTTCAAAACCCTCATTTTGGGGTTAGCATGTTGTATGGTGAAACAAGAAGCCAAAACCACAAAAATATCTTGAGGTTAGGTAAATAATTGAAGAAAAACCAAACTTGTTAGGGGGTATTTTGGACCGTTTTCCTTCAAGCCCTATAAAACTGGATTTTGGAGGCCTATTGGGGCTCATTCCTTGTAGCCCTTTTCTAGGCAAGATTTTGAAATCGGTAAGAAACCTAATGATTGCTAACCTCAAATGGACCCTAAATTAGTATCCACCTCCACACCTCTGCATCATCTCACAATAGTAGGAGGTTGATTTGATAAGTTGAAGTCAAGAAGCCATAATTGAGCACCTGGGAAGCATTGTGAATTGGTAAGGTTCCTAGCCAAAACACTTGAAGAAAACACCTTGGAATGGTGAAGAGTCAAGCCCTAGAAGATATTGAGAAGGACTTGGAGGTCTAGAGAGAAAATAGGCCTAGTGAGTTGGTGGAACTAAGCAACACCAACTAGGTGAAGTGTTAAGCAAACTAGGTGACCCCCATCAAATTAGTATCAGAGCCTATAAGATTTGGGCTAGAAGAGTTGATGTCCTCAGTGGAATTTGTAGGAGACAACAACATGGTGACCAATGTAGAGCTGGCAAGGAAAGTGGATGATTAGGAGGAAGAGAATAGACTCCTGAAAGAAAAGTTGGTTGAATTGGAGAGTAAGCTTGGTGCAATTGAAACCAAGGTAGATGAAGTGTTGGTAAAGGTTGAAGGAGTAGAAGGGAAGGGTAAAGAAGTGTTAGAGATAGACAAAGTGCCTGAACTTGATCCTATCCTAGAGAAAGAACCTTTCCTAAAGGCATTGAAAGCCTTGAGTGGTAAATCATTAGAAGGGTTGCCATTGTTCACTGGTAAGATGGAGGCAAAAGTGGTCCTAGAGTGGATAGAAGGTATGGAGAACCATTTTGAATGTGAATGCATAATTGAAGCCTAGAGAGTCAAGGTATCCAAGTCTAGAATGAGAGGAGATGCTCTCACATGGTGGTAATTTGTGCAAGATGAGAGGAAGAAAATAGGCAAATCACCCATCTCTTCTTGGAAAGGGATGTTAGTCAAAATCAAAGAAGTCTATCTCCCTGATGACTATGAAGTGCAAATTCATATGAAGAGGAAAAACTTAAGACAAAAAGACCTTGATGTCAGTAGCTATACGGAGGAGTTTCACAAACTTAGTCTTAGATCTCATGTGGTGGAAGAAGAGAGCCTCAAGGTTTCTAGGTACCTAAATAGTCTACGGTGGAACATCCAAGAAGAAATCAGTTTAATGAGCCCAAAAATAGTCCATCAAACTTATCAACTTGCCCTTAAAGTGGAGGAAAAACTAAAAAGAAGACATGACTCAAGCAACAATAGGGGTAAAGGTAGAGGAAGAGATAATAGAGGCCATAGGGGAGGCTTTGGAGGAAGAAGTTTTGAACAAAGAACACAAGGTGAGTCTAAACTCATTGAGCAGCAAGAGAGTGGCACTAGTAGAGGAGGATTCAATAGAAGAAGGGGATCAAATAGTGGTTCCAGAGGAAGATCTAGTGGACAAGGTAGAGGTTCCTCATATTTTGCAACAATGAAGTGTTACCATTGTAACCAACTTGGTCATCCAGCATATAGGTGTCCAGAGAAGGGAACATCATCACATGGTAGTGAAAGAAGAGTGAGCTATCTTCAAGAAGAGTATTCAAGTAGCAAGACCTCAAAGGTTTCCTTAGAGTCAGAGGTAGGTGACAACATGATGATAAGGAGAACATTGATCAAACAACCGGTTAGAGAAGAGCCTAGCCAAAGAAGGTCCTTATTTAGAATCAAATGCAAGATTATGGACAAAGTGTGCAAAATGATAATTGTTTCAGGGTCTACAGACAATATTGTGTCAAAAGAGGTAGTGAGTAAGCTCAAATTTTAAAGGATACCTCACAACAATCCTTATAGAGTGACTTGGTTAAACAAAGGCCAACATGTCCTAGTTAATGAGCAAGCATGGGTAGATTTTACCATTGGGAGGTATAAGGACAAAGTGTTATGTGATGTCCTACCCATGGATGCATGCCATCTTCTATTAGGAAGACCATGGCAATTTGATAGACAAGCTATCCATGATGGATCCAAGAATGCATACTCATTCAAGAAAGATGGAGTCACATTCAAGATTCAGTCTATCCTTGAAGAAGGTGAAAAAAGGGCAGTAGGTCCTAATGTTCTTTTGGTAAGTGAAAATCAATTCTTGAAGACACTTGAGGAAGGTGAAGGTGTAGGGTTTGCACTAGTGATGAAGCCTAAAGGGGAAGATAAGAAAGAGAAGCCAGATTTTCCAATAGAGGTGCAAGATTTGTTCAATAAATTCAAAGGCATAGTAAGTGATGGACAACCAGCCACCTTACCTCCTAAAAGAACCATTAGCCATCGAATAGACTTCATCCCTAGAGCATCCTTACCTAACAAGGTAGCTTATAAGATTACTCCCCAAAAAAGTGTTGAGATTGTCAAGCAAATCCAACAGCTCTTAGACCAAGGCCTAATTAGGAAAAGTATTAGCCCTTGTGCTATCCCTACTGTGTTAGCCCCAAAGAAAGGTGGTACTTGGAGATTGTGAACTGATTCTAGAGCCATAAATAGGATCACCATCAGATATAGGTTCCCTATTCCTAGAATAGAAGACCTCATGGATTGTTTAGGGGAAGCCAAGTACTTTACCAAGATTGACCTTAAAAGTGGATATCACCAAATTAGGATTAAGGAGGGTGATGAGTGGAAAACAACATTCAAGACAATAGAGGGTCTTTATGAGTGGCTTGTAATGCCATTTGGCTTATCCAATGCTCCAAGAACCTTCATGAGACTCATGAATGAGGTGATGAAGGACTTCATAGGTAAATTTGTGCTGGTATATCTAGATGACATTCTCATTTTTAGTAAGGATAGGGCAGATCATATTAATCATTTGCAAGATGTATTACAAAGATTGTATGATGAAAATCTAACCATGAACTTGGATAAGTGTGAGTTTATTAAGAAGGAGTTGGTTTACCTTGGGTTTGTGTTGTCTCAAGGAAACCTCAAGATGGATACCAGCAAGGTTGAAGCCATAGTAAATTGGCCTACTCCCAAGTCAGCAACAGAGATGAGAAGCTTCCATGGACTAGCTCAGTACTACAGGAAGTTCATTAGGAAATTCAGTGCTATATGTGCACCAATGTTAGACACCATTAGAGGTGGAATGAAGAAGAAAACAAAGGTTTTGAAACCTTGAAGGAGAAGATAGCTACTCAACTGGTGCTAGTGTTGCCTAGTTTTGAGAAACTTTTCATTGTGGAATGTGATGCAAGCAATGTTGCAGTAGGTGTTGTCCTAAGCCAAGAAGAAAGACCAGTAGCTTTCCATAGTGAGAAGCTAAGTGATGCCAAGAGGAAATAATCCTTTTATGACCTTGAGTTATATGCTTTAGTGCAGGCTTTGAGGAAGTGGAGATACTATCTCCTCCCTAAGGAATTTGTAGTGTATACGGACAACCAAGCATTGAGTTTCCTAAACTCACCAGAAAAACTCAGTCATAAGTACATGAAATGGGTGGAGTACATGTAGGCCTATACATTCACCATTAAGCATGAGAAAGGGTAGCTAAACCAAGTAGCTGATGCATTAAGTAGAAGACTTTTGACAGTCCAAGAAATCCAATTGAGAGGCATAGGTGTTGATAGTTTTAAAGGCTTATACCTAGAGGATGAAGACTTCTCAAATGCCTACAAGGTGTGTAAGGATTATCAAAATCACTTCTATAGTGAGTATTTTGATTTTACTTTGCAAAATGGGCTATTGTTTAAAGGTGGGCAGGTTTGTGTGCCTAGAGGCTCAATGAGAGAAAACATTATATAAGAGAAGCACAATGGTAGCCTTACTGGACATTTTGGATTCAATAAGACTCAAGAGTTGGTTCAAAGGTACTATTATTGGCCAAGGATGAATCAATATGTGAAGAAGTATGTGGAGACTTGCATAGTTTGCCAAAAGGCCAAAGGTACTTCTACAAATGCCGGTTTATGCCAACCTCTTCCCATACCAAATAGACCTTGGGAATGCATTAGTATGGACTTTGTCATAGGTTTAACAAGGACAAAATAGGGATATGACAACATTTATGTCATTGTGGATAGATTTAGCAAAATGGCTCACTTTGTGCCTTGTAAGACTACTCATGATGCATGCCAAATAGCTCGATTATTCTTCATAGAGGTAGTGAGGATACATGGTTTACCCATGAGCATTGTTTCAGATAGGGACTCAAAGTTCATGAGTCATTTTTGGAAGACACTTTGGCAAAAGCTTGGCACCAACCTCTCTTTTGGATCAACCTACCATCCTCAAACAAATGGGCAGACTGAAGTTGTGAATAGAAGCTTGGGAAACTTATTAAGGTTCCTTACTAAGGAATATGGTTAGACATGGGATCAAGTAATCTCACAAGTTGAATATGCATATAATGACACCATAAATAGGACAACCGGCTAGAGTCCTTTTGAAGTGGTCTATGGTGTGCACCCAAGAGGTATTTTGGAGTTGAGAGACTTAGGTAGTGCAACAACAAGAAGTGGATATGTAGATGACTTTTCTTAATAAATGAAGGAGGTCCATGAATCACTCAAGCAAGCATTGATGGAGAACACAAGCAAACTCAAGCAAAAAGTTGATGAAAAGAGGAAAAACCTACAATTTCAAGTGGGAGATGTTGTCATGGTACACCTAAAAAAAGAAAGGCTATAGCAAGGAGTGCCCAAAAAGTTTCAAATGAGAAGGATAGGTCCATGTGCCATTCTAGCCAAGTATGGAGAAAATGCATACAAGGTGGATCTACCTAGTGACATAGGATTATCACTGGTTTTCAACATAGAAGACTTAATTTACTACAAGGGACCAATTCAAGGTTTAGATTGTAGTCACTCAAAGGTATTAGATGATGTGAACAACCTTCAGTTACTAGCCAAACCAAATCCAATGGCTGAGAAGGTGTTGAGTTCAAGGATCGCCAAGAAGACAAGGCATCAAGCCTATTGGGAGCACCTAATCAAATGGCAGGGTATGGATGATGTTGAAGCTACATGGGTGCTTGAGGAAAAATTTAAGAAGCTTGGAATTGATCATAATCTGATTCCCAAGGAGGTGACATGATTTTCTTTTGTTTGGGAGAATGGTGCAAGAGCACCTAGGACCTAGGCTATCTAGATTCCACAATTTTGGCTTGTACTGACCCTAGCCAATTCAGTAGTGAATAAGGACTCTAGGAGGGTCCAAGAGCTAGTTTTTTGATTCAATGTAGGCCTAGGTTGAGTTCATTCTTCTTAGGTTTGCATTTTTTTGTAAATAGTAGATTTGAGTAGGTATTTGACCTTCTTGATGGTCAAAAGTGTCAAAAATTGGTATAGGCATTAGGGAGGGTTAAATTAGTCTTAGGAATGTTTTAAAAGTCATGTTTGATGACTTAGAATAGGTCCCAAAGGTTGGGAAGACCAAGAAGTGGAAAAGTGCAAAGTTGCAAAAAGTTGTCATGACAACTTTTTTGACAACTTTTGTCCAAAAATTGGTTAGCGATGGAGTTAGGGATTTTCCTACACCCTAAGATGACTCCACACATGGTAAAAATATAAGTACCATCTCTTTCACTATTAACAAGGTTGGAAAATGTGTTATGTAAGTTCCACAATCTGAAACTACTCATTTTAAGACTAGTTGGCAATATTTTGGCTTGTTTTTACTCATTTTGTAATTGAAAATGGATTGAATCCATTGATCCAATAATGGATTGAGTCTCTCTAGTGTGTTACAGTATTTTTGGTTCAATTTCAAGTTTTGTAGATAGTTTTCATTAGTGTTTTCTTGCTTTGGTTTGCAAACAGCCAATTTTGGCTTGTATATAGCAATTTTATGTAAAAATGGATGCCCCATGAAGTCCACACGTGTTGTCATCATTTCTTGTTGGGACATGAAGGGAAAACACTTTTAAAATGTATATATGCAGGGACAAGTGTTGGAGATGAGTTTCAATATGACTATCACCTTATTGTAGGTGAGTCCAAGAGCAATCCGGTTAGAGGAAATAAGGTGAAATTGAAGAGCTAAGTGTAGGGGTGAATGCCAAATAACCATATAAGATTTTGGAGGGGTCCATGGAGTTGTGAAAAAGTTTCCAATATGAGGATAATCCTTGATAAGGTCATTTAATTCCCAAACATCAACTTGACTAGTCACTGCCAGCTAGAAGGCCTAGAAACCCTTCAAAACCCTCATTTTGGGGTTAGCATGTTGTACAGTGAAACAAGAAGCCAAAAAAAAACAAAAAAACTTGAGGTTAGGTAAATAATTGAAGAAAAACCAAACTTTTTAGGGGGTCTTTTGTACTTTTTTCCTTCAAGCACTAGAAAACCGGATTTTTGAGGTCTAATTGGGGCTCATTCCTTGTAGCCCTTTTCTAGGCAAGATTTTGAAATCAGTAAGAAACCTAATGATTGCAAACCTCAAATGGACCCTAAATTCATTCAAAACATTTTAGTATCCACCTCCACACCTCTGCATCATCTCACAATAGTAGGAGGTTGATTTGACAAGTTGAAGCCAAGAAGCCATAATTGAGCACCTGGGAAGCACTGTGAATTGGTAGGGTTCCTAGCCAAAACACTTGAAGAAAACACATTGGAATGGTCAAGAATCAAGCCCTAGAAGAGACTAATAGGGACTTGGAGATCTAGAGAGAAACTAGGTCTGGTGAGTTGGTGGAACTAATCAACACCAACTAGGTGAAGTGTTAAGCAAACTAGGTGACCCCCATCACTTGCACCCTCATGTTTACATATATGTGCCTTCAGCTCAAATATTTACAAATGTTAGTTATTATTCTGTATTATAATCCATACTTGAAATAATGTTTGTGGTCTCATAGCAATAGTGTGATGGTATGATGAAAGAATAAGTATCATGTTAACTACTGAGAGGGGAGGTGAATAAGTAGATAGAAAAACTAATACTAACTTGACCAATCTTAAAATCAGTCTCTCAAAGTAAACTATCAATGTAATATCACTATCTAGATAAAAACTCATAAGATAAACCAGTTGATTGTTACAACAAATTAATAGTAAACAACTTCAAACTCATAAACATCCAAATTATTTTTCATATGTGAGTAAAAATTCATTTTCCAATGCTTCCGATTATCATGACTTATCAAAGTAGTTAAGTAGTTAAGAAAATCAGCCATAAGAACATAACCACAAAAACATTCACCACTTCACACAATATTTTTTTGATGTGGAAACTCAAATGGGAAAAACCAGACTGAGATGAGACTCACAACATAACTGTCTAAACTCATCTGAACTTCGCCCAATTAGGAGCCTAGCTTGTTAAAGCTTTACAAAAGTCCTATTAAGAATAGATCTTGTTAGGGACCACCCAGTTAAGGGATTGACTACAATTCCTTGTTAGAAGCAATACCCTATAAGGAGGTAACTCGATAGAGGATTTGAATATCCAAGCTAATGGATCACCTTGTTAGAGGATTTCAATAGCACCAAGCTTGTTAGAGCTTACCTAGTTAGGGGATTTCAATTATGTTGTAATTTTTAGAAAACAACAAGAGTTTGCTGATCTATTTGAATAGCACTACACTTGCTTGATCAGTTCCTTTTCATGCTCCTATCTACCTTTACTCAAACTGCAGATACATCATTTGGTTCGGCAACCACACACTCAACTGATCTTTGCCAACACTGAAACTAAACAACTCATTCACCTTATAAACAAATAAATTAAGTCAGTAATACAACAAAAACCTAATTTTCATATAGATTACAAACAAGTTAGTTCAAGTATGGCCATTAGATTACATAGTAATCTATGCACATCAATCAAGAAAACCTCAATCGCTCCTTGATCACCACTTCATTGAACTTAGTAGCTCATCACATGCTTTGCATTATATGTAGTATACCCACTCATTCCCTAGACAAAACCTACTACATCAATATGCCAAAATCATTTGAAATTGTCTTCATAGAATAATCATATGTGTCATAATCATTACTGCTCATCATCAGACTATAAACCAATATAACCAATTTACCAAACTTAATCGGTTAGGGTTTATCAAAACAACAGGTAGGGTTTACCGGTTACCAGTTCAACTCTCTAGTACATATCAATATCGGCTCACTCCACAAACTTACACACCGATTATAGATTCCTTCACTTATCTCTTCCTACAAGTTAGAAAACAATATTACAACAATATCAACAATATCATTACCTATTAATTGACATCAATGACAACATAATATATCATTAATGCAATCTTCATGCAAATGACAACAATCTCCCCCTTTGGCATTGATAGCAATACCATTAATTGTTGTTGTGATTGTGAATAGGAATCTTGGTTTATATTACCAAGTATTCACCGTGCTCTCCATGTCTTCAGCTTGTCACTGGTTCTTCTCCCCGTAATCACATATTTCTTTTCCCCCATTATCAACAATACCAAAGTGAAAGTAAAACATGTAATGCCAAATTTCACTATGCAGCATCAACAACCTCCAACTTGATGCTCACCCTATGGAATAACTTCAACTTCTAAACCAATCCTTCTATAAAATTCTAGAAGTAGCTCTAGGAATGATGCAATCTACATCATGCTCAACTGACCTCATGAAGGGCTAAAACCCCAAGCTGACTTCTAAGATACTGAAAAGTAGTCTTAGGTAGAGGTTTAGTAAAGATATGTACAAGTTTCTCCTTAGTAGAAACATGCTCCAAGATCACATCTTTACTCTACACTTTTTCCCTTAATAAATGATACTTCAATTCAATAGGCTTGGTTTGTGCATGCAAAACAGGGTTCTTGGAAATATTTATGGCACTTGTATTATCACATAAAACCTTTATAGGTTTTGAAATATTCAGCTTAAAACATTCCAAAATGTTCCTCATCTAGATAACCTGAGTACAATTCATGAAAGCTGCAACATACTCAGCTTTAGCAATAGATTGTGAAGTATAACTCTTCTTTTTACTACACCATGTAACAAGTCTTCCTCCAAGAAAAATGCTCCATCGGTTGTTCTTTTCCTATCATCAACATTTCCTGCCCAATCTGCATCTATGTACACCTTCAAGTCAAAGTTTCCTCCATATGAATACCATAATTCATAGTCAATAGTACCTTTCAAATATCAAAAGATCCTCTTGGTTGGTATCAAATGTGTTTCCTTACGATTCTTCTGGAATCTAGCAACTATGCCAATTGCATGAGCTATATTCGGTCTGCTATGAAAAACATAGTGCAATTTTCCAATCATTTACCTATATTCCTACTTATCAATAGACGTGGATTCATCTTCCTTAGACAACTTACAACCTATAACCATTGGTGTCCCAATTTGTTTAGTCACTCATACCAAATGTTTTCAAGACCTCTTTCACATACTTAGACTATGTGATGAAAATACCATTCTTCATTTGCCTCATTTGCAACCCTATGAAAAAATTTATTTCTCCCACTAGAGACATTTCAACCTCATTTTTCATTTCATCTGCAAAATCATTGCTCATTTCATCATTACCTCTAAATATGATATCATCTACAAATACTTCGCTGACTAGTATTTTATCTACTTCAGATTTGAGGTATATGTTGCTATCTTCATTGGTTCTCAAAAAGCCTATCTTCATCATATTTGTATGAAGCCTTTCATACCATGCTCTCAATGCCTGCTTTAATCCATATACATCCTTATGCAATCTACATACCATGTCTTTCTCATCAGTCAAAGAAAAACCATCTGGTTGCTCAATGTATACTTCTTCTTCTAGCACTCCATTCAAAAATGTTGACTTGGCAGCCATCTAGTATACCTTGAATTTCTTATGTGCTGCAAATGCAAGTAAAGTTCTAACACCTTCTAATCTTGCAACTGGTGCAAAATTTTCACCATAATCTTCTCCTTCCTCTTGTGCATAACCTTTGCAAACAAACGTAGCTTTGTTGTGAACTACAACACCATCTTCATTCAACTTGTTCCCGAATACCCACTTAGTACCTATTACATTTTTATTTATCGGTCGGGGTACTAGGGTCCATGTGTTATTCTTCTCAATTTGATCTAATTCCTCCTTCATAGCTTTAACCCAATGATCTAAGTTCTTGGTTCAATAATGGAGATCATGCAGGAATTCTCTCCGATTCTTCTTCTAGTTAGTACTCCAACAATCTTATTCCCAATAATCTATTCAGGATTGTGATCGAGTCTCACATATCTTGGAATAACATGATCATTATCTTCAGGTTCAGCTTCTTCATTATAATCATATTCTTTTGAATTTATCTATTCCAGTTGAACTCGTACATCAGTATTTACTTTACCTATTTCAGATTTCACAGTTTCTGGTTACATAAACAAAATGCAAGGATCTTCATCCTTTTTCTTCAAACTGGTTTCCTCTAAGACTTCAAGATATTCATCCACTCTAACATCAGCACTCTCAATAATTCTCTATGTCTGGTTGTTAAAACACTTGTAGGCCTTACTCTTGGTGGAATAACCAAGAAATATGCCTTCATCACTTTTAGCTTCAAATTTGCTAATATAATCACCTCTCTTAATAAAACATTTACTTCCAAATATATTGAAATAACTAACATCAGGTGATCTTCCATACCAATATTCATAAGGAGTCTTGTCCTTACCTCTTTTTACCGGAATCCTGTTCATAGTGTAGACAGTTGTGCTGATAGCTTCTCTCCAAAAAAAAAATTGCTACACCTTCTTGTATCAACATCATTCGAGAAACTTCAACAAATGACCGGTTGTTTTTCTCTGCAATACCATTATGTTGTGGTGTCCTTGGTGCAAAAAATTTTCATTTGATAACATTTTCTTCACAACACCTAGTGAATTCCTCAAAACTAAATTCACCGCCTTGATCTGTCCTCAGACACTTTATCTTCTTACTGCTCTCCTTCTCAGCTAATGCCCTAAATACCTTGAACTTACTAAAAGCTTCAATCTTATCCTTCAAGAATGTGATTGACATCATCCATGAGCAATCATCAATGAAGATCATAAAATATTCGTCACCTTGAATACATTTTGTACTTATTGGTCCACAAAGATCTATATGAACCAAATCTAATAGATGTTCTGCTAAAAAGGATTTTCTATTGAAAGTTGAGGATGTAATCTTTCCCAATTGATATTCCTTACATAGAGTATTAACCGTTTTCTCCAACTGAGGCAAACCTCTCACTATCTTGGACTTACTCACTATCTTTCCCAACTGATATGCCTTTTGATATTTCTTCTTTAATGGCTACAAACACAATATCTTGATTAGCATCACCATTAGATTCCTCACCAGTGATACCACCATCAACAACAATAAGACAATGTCTTTTTCCTTTACCCTTATACTTCTTGAATTTCTCTTGTTTGTGCTCATTATCACCATTAGGATAGTTAGTAGTTGCCTACCCAGTCTTGTTGCATGCAAAACATTTCAAAGGTAATTTACCTCTATATTTACTAGTTCCTCCGGGCAACTTCTTGGCCAAAAAATGCTTCAAGCTCAACTAAACTGTCTTCTTTATTAGCTTCTCTGCTGGATCTGGATTCATAACTATGACTGGCATCTCTACTTTTTCTAACAGATGGGTTAGCAATAGAAGCTCTAAATGTAGACTCAAATTTCTGTACACTACCATCATAACCATTTAATTCTAAAGCAATAATCTTTCCAATGATGGAGTCAAGGGTTACATTATTTTTATCAATAGACTTTAGCTCCTAAATGGCTGCAACTCAGATAGCATAGACTAGTAGCAGGGTTCATCAGTACCTTATTGATCACTATGCCATCTTCCAATTTACCTCTTGCACTCTTAATTTCATTGACTATCTCTTTTATCCTTTGACCATACTGTTGGATATTCTCACCTTCAGCCATCTAAGTGTCATCAAACTTTCATCTTAGACTCTCTTCTTTAGCAATCTTAACATGTTCATCATTTATATAAATCTCTTCAAAAAATTTACATATCTCATATGCAGTCTCTAGACCATGAACATATACATATTTTGCATCAGACAAAGAATTGATAATGGCCTATAATGCTTGATGTTTTTCTTGTTTCTCTTTCTTCTGATCATCAGTTGTAATCCCAGTAAGTGCAACATATCAAGTATTAACATGTTCCTAGTACTAGCTTCCCAGACTCTTGATATAAATTTTTATTTTATCACTCCATATCCTATAGTTCTCTCTATTAAACTTTGGACCTTCCTTCTTCATCAAGATCTGCAAGATCTTAACCTCAAGTTGTTAGGCTTAGACCTTAGAGGACCTGATATTCTTTGATACGAATTGATGGTATGATGAAATAATAAGTATCCGTTCAACTATTGAGAGGGGGGGGTGAATCAGTAGATAGAAAAACTAATACTAACTTCACCAATCTCAAAATCAATCTCTCAAAGTAAACTATCAATGTAATATCACTATCAAGATAAAAACTCATAAGATAAACCAGTTGACTGTTACAACAAATTAATGGTAAACAACTTCAAACTCATAAACATCCAAATGCTTTTTCATATGTCAGTAATAATTCATTTCTCAATGCTTCTGTCTATAATGACTTATCAAAGTAGTTAAGTAGTTAAGTAAATCAACTATAAGAACCTAACCACAAAAACATTCACCACTTGACATAATATTTTTTGACGTGGAAACCCAAATGGGAAAAACCATGGTGAGATGAGACTCACAAGATAACTATCTAAACTCTTCTAAAGTTCACCCTGTAAGGAGCCTAGCTTGTTAAGTCCTTTTAAGAACAGATCCTGTTAGGGACCACCCAGTTAAGGGATTCACTATAATGCCTTGTTAAAAGAAATACCCTATAAGGAGTAACCTTGATAGAGGATTTGAAAATCCAAGCTAATGGATCACCTTGTTAGAGGATCTCAATAGCACCAAGCTTGTTAGAGATTACACGGTTAGGGGATTTCAATTCTATTGTAATTGTTAGAAAACAACAGGAGTTTGCTGAGCTATTTGAATAGCACTACACTTGCTTGATCAGATCCTTTTCATGCTGCTATCTTCCTTTACTCAAACTGCAGATACATCATCCGATTCGGCAACCACACACTCAACTGATCTTTGCCAACATTGAAACTAAATAACTCATTGACCTTATAAAAAAATCAATTAGGTCGGTAACACAACAAAAGTCTAATTCTCATAGAGATTACAAGCAAGTTGGTTCACATGCTTTGCATTATATGCAGTATACTTGCTCATTCCATAGACAAAACCCATTACATCAACACGCCAAAATCACTTGAAATTGTCTTCATACAATAACCATATGTGTCATAATCATTACCGCTCATCATCAAATTATAAACTAATATAACCAATTTACCAAACCTAATCAGTTAGGGTTTATCAAAACAACAAGTAGGGTTTACCGGTTACCAGTTCAACTCTCCAGTACATAGCAATATCGGTTCACTCCAAAAACTTACATACCAATTACAGTTTCCTTTACTTATCTCTTCCTACCAGTTACAAAACAATGTTACAACAATATCAACAATATCATTACCAGTTAATTGACATCAATGACAACATAACATATCATTAATGCAATCTTCATGCAAATGCCAACAATCTCCCCCCTTTGGCATTGATGGAAATACAAATATTAATACCATTCATTGTTGTTGTGATTGTGAATAGGAATTTTGGTTTACATTACCAAGTATCCACCATGCTCTCCATGTCTTCAACTTGTCACTGGTTCTTCTCCCCATAATCACATATTTCTTCTCCCCCTTTGACATCAATGCCAAATTGAAATTAAAACATGTAATGTCAAATTTCACTATGTAGCATCAACAACGTGCAACTTGATGCTCCCTCTATGGAATAACTTCAACTTCTACACCAATCCTTTTGTAAAATTTTGCAAGTAGCTCTGGGACTAATGTAATCTACATCATGCTCAACTGATCTCATGAAGGGGTACAACCCCTAGCTAACTTCTAAGATACTTGAAAAGTAGTCTTAGGCTGAGGTTTATTAAAGATATCTACAAGCTACTCCTTGGTAGAAACATGCTCCAAGATCACATATTTACTTTGCACTTTTTACCTTAATAAATGATACTTCAATTTAATATGCTTTGTTCATGTGTGCAAAATAGGGTTCTTGGAAATATTTATGGCACTTGTATTATCACATAGAACCTTTATAGGTTTTGAAATCTTCATCTTAAAACCTTCCAAAATGTGCCTCATCTAGATAGCCTGAGTACAATTCATGAAAGCTGCAACATACTCAGCTTCAATAGTAGATTGTGAAGTATAACTCTGGTTTTTACTACTCCATGTAACAAGTCTTCCTCCAAGAAAAAATGCTCCATCGGTTGTGCTTTTCCTGTCATCAACATTTCCTGCCCAATCTACATCTATGTACACCTTCAAGTCAAAGTTTCCTCCATATGGATACCACAATCCATAGTCAACAGTACCTTTCAAATATCAAAAGATCCTCTTGGTGGGTATCAAATGTGTTTCCTTACGATTCTTCTGGAATCTAGCAACTATGCCAATTGCATGAGCTATATTCGATCTATTGTGAACAACATAGTGCAATTTTCCAATCATTTACCTGTATTCCTTCTCATCAATAGATGTGGATTCATCTTCCTCAGATAACTTACAACCTGTAACCATTGTTGTCCCAATTGGTTTATAGTCACGCATGCCAAATATCTTCAAGACCTCTTTCACATACTTAGACTATGTGATGAAAATACCATTCTTCATTTGTTTTATTTGCAACCCTATGAAAAAATTTATTTCTCCCACTAGAGACATTTCAAACTCATTTTTCATTTCATCTGCAAAATCATTGCTCATGTCATCATTACCTCCAAATATGATATCATCTATAAATACTTCACTGACCAGTATTTTATCTCCTTCAGATTTGAGATATATGTTGCTATCTTCATTGGTTCTCAAAAAGCCTATCTTCATCATATGTGTATGAATCCTTTCAAACCATGCTCTCGGTGTCTTCTTTAATCCATATAAAGCCTTATGCAATCTGCATACCATTTCTTTCTCATCAGTAAAAGAAAAACCATCTGGTTGTTCAATGTATACTTCTTCTTCTAGTATTCCATTAAAAAATGTTGACTTACCATCCATCTGGTATACCTTGAATTTCTTATGTGCTACAAATTCAAGTAAAGTTCTAACACCTTCCAATCTTGCCACTAGTGCAAAATTCTCACCATAATCTTCTCCTTCCTCTTGTGCATAACCTTTTCAAACTAACCTAGCTTTGTTGAGAACTATAACACCATCTTCATTCAACTTGTTCCTGAATACCCACTTAGTACCTATTACATTTTTATTTACCATTCAGGGTACTAGGTTCCATGTGTTGTTCTTCTCAATTTGATCTAATTACTCTTCCATAGCTTGAACCCAATGATCATCACCAAATGCTTCCTTAGTAGTTCTTAGTTCAATAGTGGAGATCATGCAGGAATTCTCTTCGATTCTTATTTTGGTTAGTAGTCCAACATCCTTATCCCCAATAATCTATTTAGGATTGTGATTGAGTGTCACATATCTTGGAATAACATGATCATTATCTTTAGGTTCATCTTCTTAATTATCATCATCTTCTTTTGAATTTATCTATTCTAGTTGAACTAGTACATCAGTATTTGCTTTACCAATTTCAAATTTCACAGTTTCTGGTTCCAAAAACAAAATGCAAGGATCTTCATCCTTTTTCTCCAAACCAGTTTCCTCCAAGACTTCAGGATATTCATCTACTCAAACAACAATACTCTGAATAATTCTCTATGTCTGGATGTTAAAACACTTGTAGGCCTTACTCTTGGTGGAATAACCAAGAAATATGCCTTCATCACTTTTAGCTTCAAATCTTCTAATATAATCACCTTTGTTAATAAAAAATTTGCTTCCAAATGTCTTGAAATAACTAACAATGAGTGACCTTCCATACCAGTATTCATAAGGAGTCTTGTCCTTACCTCTTTTTACTAGAATCTGGTTCATAGTGTAGACAGTTGTGCTGATAGCTTCTCTCCAAAAAACTTTTTGATACAACTCCTTGTATCAACATCATCCTAGCAGCTTCAACAACTAACCGGTTATTTCTCTCTGCAATACCATTCTGTCGTGGTGTCCTTGGTGCAGAAAGTTGTCATTTGATACCATTTTCTTCACAATACCTAGTGAATTCCTCAAAAGCAAATTCACCGCCTTGATCTGTCCTCAGACACTTTATCTTCTTAATGCTCTCTGCCTTAGCTAAGGCCCTGAATGCCTTGAACTTACTAAAATTTTCAGTCTTATCCTTCAAGAATATGACCCACATCATCCTTGAGCAATCATAAATGAAGATCATAAAATATTTGTCACCTTGAATATTTTTTGTCCTTATTGGTCCACAAAGATCTGTATGAACCAAATCTAACAGAATTTTCCATTGAAAAGGATTTTCTCTTGAAAGTTGAGGATGTCATCTTTCCCAACTAATATTCCTTACATAGAGCATTAACCATTTTGTCCAACTAAGGAAAACCTCTCATTGTCTTGGACTTGCTCACTTTAACATTGTTATCAAAGTTTATATGACAAAATCTCCTATGCCAAATCCAACTATCATCTATGTTTGCAATTAAATAGTTTCTGACTTTAGGATTAAGGTGAAACAGGTTACCTTTAGTTTTCTTCTCGGTTGCAATTAGTTCACCTTTTCTGCCATAGATTTTGCACATACCATTTTTAAACTCCAATGGGTATCCTCTATCATTGAGTTGTGCCACACTCAAAAGATTTTTCTTTAAACCTTCAACCAAGTAGACATCATCTACACTTCTCTTTCCATTAAGAGAAATAGATCCCTTTCCTTCAACCATGCAGGGTGAGTCATTACTAAATCTTACAACTTTGCCATCAAATTCCTTCAAAGAAAGAAATTTGCTCTGATCACCGGTTATGTGATATGAACAACCACTATCAATGATCCAATCATCAGAGTTATCCATCTTGGATACTAATGTCTTCTGGTCTTATATTTCTTCTTTAATGGCTACAAACACAATATCTTCATTAGCATCACCATCAGATTCCTCACCAGTGATACCACCATCAACAACAATAAGACAATATATTTAGCCTTTACCCTTATACTTCTTGAATTTCTCTCATTTGTGCTCATTATCACCATTAGGACAGTTAGTAGCTATGTGCCCAATCTTGTTGCATGCAAAAGATTTCAAAGATAATTTACCTCTATATTTACCAGTTCCTCTAGGAAACCACTTGGCCAACAATGCTTCAAGCTCAACTAAATTGTCTTCATCATCAGCTTCTCTACTGGATCTAGATTCATGACTATGACTGGCATCTCTACTTTTTCTCATGGATGCATTAGAAACTAAAGCTCTAAATGTAGACTCAGATTTCTGTACACTACAATCATAACCATTTAATTCAAAAGCATTAAGCTTTCCAATGATGGAGACAAGGGTTACCTTAGTTTTATCAATAGACTTTATCTCCTAAATGGCTGCAACTCAGATAGCATACACCGATAGCAGGGTTCTCAATACCTTACTGAACACTATGGAATCTTCCACTTTACCTCCTGCACTCTTAATTTCATTGACTATCTCTTTTATCCTTTGACCATACTGTTGAATATTCTTACCTTTAGCTATCCGCATGTCATCAAACTTTCCTCTTAGACTCTCTTCTTTAGAAATCTTAACATGTTCATCATTTCTATAAATCTCTTCAAGTTTTTTACATATCTCATATGGAGTATCTATACCATGAACATCTACATATTCTGCATCAGACAAAGAACTGATAATGGCCTTTAATGCTTGATGTTTTTCTTGTTTCTCTTTCTTCTGATCATCGGTCATAATCCTAGTAGGTGCAACATATTGAGTATTAAAATCTTCCCAGTACTAGCTTTCCAGACTCTTGATATAAATTTTTATTTTGTCACTACATATCCTATAGTTCTCTCTATTCAACTTCAGACCTTCCTTCTTCATCAAGATTTGCAAGATCTTTACCTCAAGCTGTTAGGCTTAGAACTTAGAGGACCTGATATGCTTTGATACCAATTGATGGTATGATGAAATAATAAGTATCCGGTCAACTATTTGTTAGGATTCCTAAAGATACTGAGAGGGGGGTGGTGAATTAGTATCTGACCGATAAAAGAAGTTACTTAACTTATAACATGAAAAACATATTAAAAATATGTACCGGTAAACCAGAAATAATGTAGCAAATAAGAACAACAACCACAACATGAAAAGCACACCATAACATAGTATTTTTGATGAGGAAACACGATGCGGGAAAAACCTCGGTGGGATTTGTGACCCACAATATTCGCTTACTGGCCAATAAGGGAATATTACTGTTTACAATAGGGGCCTGCACATGTAGGAAGGCCAAGTGCCTAGAGCTCACTGCTCAGTTACAAAATAAGTCACACTGGCTTACAAAAATGGATTATATAAATCCAATATCTTGTACTACTTCAGATCAGCATCTGCTATGCCTGATTCAGTACTAGTTTAAGCTCTGCAATATACATAAACCTTTATCCCAATAATTCACACATTAGGTTTGCTATTATCTTTGCATTACACACACTAAGTGATCTACAATGATCTCATACTTATATGAGTCATATTACAATCCACCAAGTCGGCTTACAAAATTTTTTACAATTAATTACAAAATATAAATACACAAAATTCCTGTCGGCCAGGGTGCTGGTAATCTTCCTTTTCGATGTCGGTGTTATGTATGTCGATGTTGGTGCCTATATCTGTCTGCCGGTATCACATGATTGCAAGGTTTCCATCAATGACAATATATTCAATCACCTACAATTTCTCATTGGAGTATGCATTTGCCAACAATCTCCCCCTTTGGCATTGATGGCAACACTCATGAGAAATATCCAAAAATGTATATCCAAAAATGGTTTGCCAAAATTATCTTACCAAAACTATATGCTCAAAATTGAGTGCTCCCCCTGAGCAGATGATGTCCTTTCTTCTGACCATTTTTCTCATCTCCACTACTCCCCCTTTGACATCAATGACAAAGGTTGTCATTCACTATTAGTGGAGTGTGGGTCCTGCCTATAACCTTGTAACCGGTGGGTTACAAGCTGAAAAAGGTCTGCCAGTACTAGATTTAAACTATCATTGAATATTTTGCTATATGTTAATGCCACTTCTATTCTCTGAGTTGTACCAGTGAGTATGTGCATTTTCTCTTCCAGTGTCTTGAGTCCGAGAACTAGAGCCTTAGAAATTTCTTTTCTCAAAGAAATGAGTTAATCTAGTTTAGGACCTAGTTTGCTTTTTAAGCTCTTTGCCTTATGCTTAATTTTCTCTTTATTCTTTTCTAACTTCTCTATTTTCTCTTCAAGATCTACAATTTTCTTTTCTATCTCCAAAAATGAATCTTATGTGCCTATTAGATTGTTAGCAATACTGTTAATCTCATCTTGTGCTTTGTTGATTTCTTTGTCTAGGTCTTCTGTCAAAATATTTGTTTTACAAGTATCTTTATACAGTTTCTTGAAATCCAAAATTGTCTCTCCTAGTTCTAGTAATAAGGTGTCAATTTTCTCCTTATTCTTCTTCACTATTTCCTCAAAGAGTTTAACTTTTTCTTTAATCATTCTCTCTTTAAGTGTCTCCTCATTTATTTGATCAATTGTCAAAATGTTGCCAGTGATGAATTTAGACAATGTCTCTAGTTGTCTTAAAGAATCTTTGTTATCTACAATGCACTTTGGTGCTATCAATCTAAGAATAGGAATTGTGTCATCAATAGCCTTATAGGCTTGAGCATTACACTCTATGATCTTCTTTATTGAATCCAGTAAGACCTCTGTCACATTTCTAGGCCGATATTCTATCATTGAAGTACCAGATGTCTACCCAACTATTTTCACAATTTCCATGCTACCAGTTGTAGTAATAACCTTGCTTGTTTCGACCTCTAGTAGGTCAGTCTGTGTTTGCATTTCTATTAGAAAAGGTTTAGGATTTTCAGTTTTTGTCGGTGGCACTGTCTCAGTCTGAACCTATGTTTCAACCTGTTTCTGTTCCGGTTTCTCCATCTGTGTCTCAGAAGGTTTCTCTAAGCTCTCAACTATTGGTTTCTCATATGTAGTCTCTGTATGCACTTCTGGTTTCTCAGTTTGTACCTCTGCACTATCTATTGCCAGTTCTCCTGATTGTTTTATAGTTTTATCTATCGGTTCTTCTAATGGTTTACCAGTGGTTTCCTCTATCGGTTGCTTTATCTGAATAGGTTTTTCTATGTTTATATTTATAGTATCATTGACCTCAACCTCAGCATCTATAGTCAGTGACTCAATATTCACATCTTTCTTCTTATCCTCAATGGTCTCTTTGTCTACCACAATATTCACCTCTTGGGTGTCTATATTCATAATGTATAGTATCTCTGACTTAGGATTTGTGTCCTCTAGAGAAGTCTCTATACTCTCTGTGACCAGTTGACTAATAGTAGTATGTGACGGTGGAGTATCAGAAAGAGGTGGGGGTACATTATCAGTTATTTTAAGACTTGGAGGACCACCTACCTTACCTTTCCCCTTATCCTTGTCCTTTTGGTATACCCTGATGGTCTTAGGTCTTCTGAGTTCTTCTTGTTTCTCTTTTTCTACAAAGAATATGTCCCATGCATTTGTTGTTTCTTCAGAGACTTTATTCACTCTACCTGCCATCAGTGCTACATGCCGGTGAGCGGTTGAAAACACTGTTTGGTTAGCCTCACTGATTAATTGGTCTATTTCATTAAGTGAGTTAACTAGATGCATTGCAAGTAATTTTTCAATTTTTATTTTCTTATCCAGCTCAACAATGGCTACCCTTATGGCTTTTAGTCTTCTATACAACTCATTGGGTATCTCATCAACAATTTCCATCTAAAATTTCTTGTAAATATCTAGGTGTAAAATTACACTATTTTCAATGCTCTCTCTGTCATCAGTGGAAAGTGTGTTGTCTAGTTTGCTAATGTTTTTCAACTTTCCATCCTCTATTATTTCACTAAGAAGTTTATCTAGTGGAGCAATATCTTGTTTTATCTTCTTCTTCTTTGGAGTCATTTTCTTAATAGGGGGCCTAACTACCTATTGCTTTTGTTTGGTTTTCTTGGGTGTAGGTGAGGGTGCCAGTGAGGGTTTTCTTTTTCTTTCTACCCTTTTGAATACCGCCAGTATATCACTCTCAGAAGAAGTTTCAACCAGTGAAAGATGAGCTTCTAGTTGAAGTCCTTTCAACTCACTTTCTTTTATACCAATTTGCTTCAATACATCTTCCTTAATTGCCTTTGCTTGTCTAGTGCCTTTTCTCACTGTTTGTTCAACTTTCTTAAATCTTTTCCTAGATTGAATTCCACTCTCAATTGTTTCTGCATTTCCAAAGACTTTTTCATAGGGTTCCTTTGGTGCTTCAAGGAGGGCTTTTGCATAAGTTTCTATGATGTTGTCAACTGTTTCATACCCCATTTCAGTTACCCAGATAGTTCTAGGGACAACTACCTCCATCCAGATTTCATCTTTCTTGATTACAAAACATATTTCCTTCTGATATTTGTCCACAATTGCCCATGACAATCTTATTCTAGTTTTCATTCGAGCCTTCAATTCTTGAAAATGTTCATTTATGTTTTTCTCTCTATCTTCTCCCATGTTGTTCAGTAAATCCAATAGTTGCTTTCCTACTGGTATATCAAAGCCAAAATCTCTCCTACCAATACTAGGTACTTGCTTAGTAATGTACAACATTAAGCATACAAGCAAATTTCTAAATCTAAAGGTTCCTTTCTTATCTCCTTTAATCTTCTTTAGATTGTCTATCAATTCATCTTTAAGCCATGCACAGACATCTATTCTAGCATTATCATTTTCCATGTCATATGCACTTTTGATACATAGGCTAGAAACTATGTTCAACTTATTTGCATGTGTAGCCTTGTAGTCTAAAATCATACTAACAAATCTGACATTGATGTCCTTCACATCATTTACCCTTAGGGATCTTTGTCAAAGGTTGCGTCGGTTAGTTTCATCACTGTGTCATTTGAGACCTTTTTTGTTCTATCAGGCCTGCTACCGGTGGAAGGTAACCCTGTTACTGCCTTAACCGCTTCTTTGGTGATCTTATGGATAGAATCCAACCAAAAGAATTTTCCATGGACTTTTCTTAAAACTATTCTTATTACATCTTCGAGAAAATCAGGAAAGCTAAGAATATCCACAAAGCCTAGGGTTTCTACTATCTTGTGTTCCAGCTTGACATTACCATCTACATCACAAATCACAATCCTATACATGTTCTTGATCTCATCATCACCTAATTCCTCTATATGACAATGTATGTATATTCTAGGATCTTCAGCATAGACTACTCCCTTAGGTATTTTAGAGAATGCACCTATGGTATCTTCTTTCTTCACAATTTCGGGGACAAGCTTGAATACGGGTCTAGAGCACTTGATAACCTCAATCACAATAGGGTTTGCAATGAATTCAGGAGTAGAGGAGGATGCCATGATTATAAATACCTCAATCTGCCTTAGGGATGAGTGCTTGGATGAACTACTTCACTTTTTTTTCTAAGGATGCCTTTGCTCAGGAATTTTCGCACTCTCGAAGATTTGAATGCTCGGTGAATGAAAAAGGAGCCAAAACACTTGCTTTATAATATTATTTTCTCCAACTACCACATTTAATGATTGCTGATTAAGTCATAACTTAACTCATCTGTCGGTATAGACATAATTCAACTTATTACCATCAACCGAGGGTATAATAGCATGTTTTTTCAATCTGTTGCTAAACCCCCAAAGGGTTTTCCTTCAGTTAGATGAGGAGTCTCTTGTCGGTGGAGTGTTACTATGTTCTATTGGTGGAGGGGTATTCCCGTCAACATTCTGATCTGACTTTCTGATCCATTGTTTTGAGAATTCTTTCTTTACCTCTTCAACCTTTTCTTTACCTTTCAAGCTAGGACCTTTATTATTTGCCGGTGATGCCTTACTTCTACAAAATTTTGCAATATGTCCAATTTTGTTACAAGCATAACAAGTCACATTATTTTTCTGAATAGATTTCCCATATCCTATGCCCATTTTTGTTCTGCATTGATTAGATAAGTGTCCAAATCTTCCACAAACATAACATCTTACATACATTTTGCAATTTTTTGAATTATGACCAATTTTGTTCCACTTAGAACATTGACCAGTGGGTTTATTAGTGTTCTGATAGTTTCTAGATCTACACTGATTTTCTTTATGACCATACTTGTTATAGTTAAAGCATTTCCCATTAAATTTGTAAGCATTAGGTTGTCTTACCAGTTTACTATGATCATGATTGTTTGCAGTATCGGAGCTTTCGCCAACTTCAAAGCCAAGGCCATTTGTGTCACCATTTGGTTTCTGGTTCTTCAACATGTCATCAAGTTCTTCTTAGCTTTTCTTGAATTTCTCCTTGTGTTGATTTGCAGTAGCCAGTTCTCTCTCCAAGATTCATTTTTGTCTCATGAGTTCATTTGTGTCATTTTGTGTATGCATCAAATCTGTCTTCAACCTATCATTTTCATGACTAAGTCTTGTGTTTTAATTTCCAGCATCATTTAGTCTTCTAACCAAGTCATATTCATTCTTCTTTCTATCTTCAATTTCTTTACAAAATCTCATAGTCATATCTTGCATCTCATTCTTCATTGTACTGTTTTCTTGTCTCAGTTTGTTCACTAGATCATTAAGAGTTTCTTTATCATCATTATCATTCTACATCTTTTCACAAAGTTCTCTTCTCTTATTCCTTGCAATAGTAATATTTTCTTGAAGTCCTTGAATAATATCCTGTGCAACCTTCAGATCATCTTCAAGTTTGATATTTTTCATCTTTTCTGCATCATAGTTTGAAAGAGTTGTTTCCAATTGCTTCCTTAGGTTTTCCATCTCTACCAATGTCAAGATCTTCCTCAAGCTGTTAGGCTTTTGAAAATAGAGGACCAAGCTATAATACCAATTGTTAGGATTCCCAAAGATACTGAGAAGAGGGGGTGACTCAGTATTTGATCGGTAAAATAATTTACTTAACTTATAACATGAAAAGCATATTAAAACTATATACCGGTAAACCAGAGATAATGTAGTAAATAAGAACAACAACCACAACATGAAAAGCACACCATAACAAATTATTTTTGATGAGGAAACTTGGTGTGGGAAAAACCTCGGTGGGATTTGTGACCCACAATATTTGCTTACTGGCCAATAAGGGAATATTACTATTTACAATAGGGGCTTGCACATGCAGGAAGGCCAAGTGCCTAGAGCTCACTGCTCAGTTACAAAAGAAGTCACACTAACTTACAAAAATGGATTATACAAATCCAATATCTTGTACTACTTCAGATCAGCATCTGCTATGCTAGATTCAGTACCGGTTTAAGCTCTGCAATATACATAAACCTTTATCCCAATAATTCACACATTAGGTCTGCTATTATCTTCGCATTACACACACTAAATGATCTACAATGATATCATACTTATATGAGTCATATTACAATCCACGAAGTTGGCTTACAAAAGATTTTAGAATTAATTAAAAAATATAAATACACAAAATTCATGCCGGCCAGGGTGCCGGTAATCTTCCTTTTCAGTGTTGGTGTTCTGTATGCCGGTGTTGGTGCCTGTATTTGTCTGTCGGTATCACATGATTGCAAGGTTTCCATCAATGACAATACCTTCAATCACCTAAAATTTTTCATTGGAGTGTGCATTTGCCAACACTATTGAGAGGTGGGAGGGGTGAATCAGTAGATAGAAAAATTGATACTAACTTCACCAATATCAAAATCAATCTCTCAAAAAAAACTATCAATGTAATATCACTGTCAAGATAAAAACTCATAAGATAAACCAGTTGTCTTTTACAAAAAATTAACAGTAAACAACTTCAAACTCATAAACATCCAAATTCTTTTTCATATGTCAGTAAAACTTCATTTCTCAATGCTTCTGGTTATCATGACTTATCAAAGTAGTTAAGTAGTTAAGCAAATCAACCATAATAACATAACCACAAAAACATTCATGACGAAACAATATTTTTTGACGTGGAAACCCAAATGAGGAAAACCACGATGAGAGAAGCCTAGCCTGTTAAATCTTTACAAAAGTCTTGTTAAGAACAGATCCTACTAGGGACCACCTGGTTAAGGGATTGACTACAATGCCTTGTTAGAAGCAATACCCTGTAAGGAGTAACCTCGGTAGAGCAATTGAAAATCCAAGCTAATGGATCACCTTGTTAGAGGATTTCAATAGCCCCAGTTATGGGATTTCAATTTTGTTGTAATTGTTAGAAAACAATAGGAGTTTGCTGATCTGTTTGAATAGCACTACACTTGCTTGATCATATCCTTTTCATGCTCCTATCCACCTTTACTCAAACTGCAAATACATCATCTGGTTCGGCAACCACACACTCAATTGATCTTTGCCAACACTGAAACTAAACAACTCATCAAACTTATAAACAAATCAATTAGGTTAGTAAAAAAACAAACATATAATTCTCATAGAGATTACAAACAAGTTGGTTCAAGTATGACAATTAGATTACATAGCAATCTTTGCACATCAATCAAGAAAACCTCAACCGCTCCTTGATCACTGATTCAATGAACTTAGTGGCTCATCACATCCTTTGCATTATATGTAGTATACTTGCTCATTCACTAGACAAAACCTATTACATCAATGCGTCAAAATCACTTGAAATTGTCTTCATAAAATAATCATATGTGTCATAATCATTACCGCTCATCATCAGATTATAAACCAATATAACCAATTTACCAAACTTAATTGGTTAAGGTTTATCAAAACAACAGGTAGGTTTTACCGGTTACCAGTTCAACTCTCCAAGACATAGCAATATTGGTTCACTCCCACAAAATTACATATCAGTTATAGTTTCCTTCACTTATCTCTTCCTACCGGTTACAAAAAAACTTAATAATAATATCAACAATATCATTACGAGTTAATTGACATCAATGACAACATAAGATATCATTAATGCAATCTTCATGCAACTTCCAACAATCTCCCCCTTGGGCATTGATGAAAATACAAATATCAATACTATTGATTGTTGTTGTGATTGTGACTAGGAATCATGGTTTACATTACTAGGTATTCACCATGCTCTCCATGTCTTCATCTTGTCACTGGTTCTTCTCCCCATAATTACATATTTCTTCTCCCCCTTTGACAGTAATGCCAAATTGAAAGTAAAACATGTAATGTCAAATTTCACTGTGCAGCATCAACAACCTGCAACTTGATGCTCCCCCCATGGAATAAGTTCAACTTCTACACCAATCCTTCTATAAAATTCTACAAGTAGCTTTGGGACTGGTTTAATCTACATCATGCTCAACTGACCTTGTGAAGGGGTACAACCCCTAGTTGACTTCTAGAATATTGAAAAGTAGTCTTAGGTAGAGGTTTAGTAAATATATCTGCAAGGTTCTCCTTGGTAGAAACATGGTCCAAGATCACATCTTTACTCTGCACTTTTTCTCTTAAGAAATTATACTTCAATTCAATATGCTTGGTTCGTGCATGCAAAACATGGTTCTTGGAAATATTTATGGCACTTGTATTATCACATAAAACCATTATACGTTCTAAAATCTTCATCTTAAAACCTTAAAAAATGTGCCTCATCTAGATTGCCTAAGTACAATTCATGAAAGCTTCAATATACTAAGCTTTAGCAGTAGATTGTGAAGTATAACTCTGCTTTTACCTATTCCATGTAACAAGTCTTCCTCCAAGAAAAAATGCTCCATCGGTTGTTCTTTTCCTATCATCAACATTTCTTGCCCAATCTGCATCTATGTACACCTTTAAGTCAAAGTTTCCTCCATATGGATACCATAATCCATAGTCAACAATACCTTTCAAATATCAAAAGAGCCTCTTGGTTGGTATCAAATGTGTTTCCTTAGGATTCTTCTAGAATCTAGCAACTATGTCAATTGCATGAGCTATATTCGGTCTGCTGTGAACAACATAGTGTAATTTTCTAATCATTGACCTGTAGTCCTTCTCATCAATAGATGTGGATTCATCTTCCTTAGACAACTTACAACCTGTAACCATTGGTGTCCCAATTCATTTATATTCACTCATGCCAAATGTCTTCAAGACTGCTTTCACATACTTAGACCATGTGATGAAAATACTATTCTTCATTTGTTGTATTTGCAACCCAATGAAATTTTTTATTTCTCCCACTAGAGACATTTCAAACTCATTTTTCATTTCATCTACAAAATCATTGCTCATTTCATCATTACCTCCAAATATGATATCATCTACAAATACTTTGCTGACTAGTATTTTATCTCCTTCAGATTTTTGATATATGTTGTTATTTTGATTGGTTCTCAAAAAGCCTATCTTCATCATATGTGTATGAAACCTTTCATACCATGCTCTCAGTGTCTTCTTTAATCCATATAAAGCCTTATGCAACCTTCATACCATGTCTTTCTCATCAATCAAAGCAAACCCATGTGGTTGTTGAATGTATACTTCTTCTTCTAGTATTCCATTCAAAAATGCTTACTTAGCATCCATTTATTACACCTTGAATTTCTTATGTGATGCAAATGCAAGTAAAGTTCTAACACCATCCAATCTTGCCACTAGTGCCAAGGTCTCACCATAATCTTCTCCTTCCTCTTGTGCATAACCTTTTCAAACCAACCTAGCTTTGTTGTGAACTACAACACCATCTTCATTCAACTTGTTCCTAAATACCCACTTAGTACCTATTACATTTTTATTTACCGGTCGGGGTACTAGGTTCCATGTGTTATTCTTCTCAATTTGATCTAATTCCTCCTCCATAGCTTTAACCCAATGAGCATCACCAAATAGATTTAATCCAATGATCTAAGTTCTTGGTTCAATAATGGAGATCATGCAGGAATTGTCTTTGATTCTTCTTCTGGATAGTATTCCAACATCCTTATCCCTAATAATCTATTCAGGATTGTGATTGAGTCTCACATATCATGGAATAACATGATCATTATCATCAGCTTCATCTTCTTCATTATCATCATCTTCTTATGAATTTATCTGTTCCAGTTGAACTGGTACATTAGTATTTGCTTTACCGATTTCAGATTTCATAGTTTCTGGTTCCAAAAACAAAATGCAAGGATCTTCATCCTTTTTCTCCAAACTAGTTTCCTCTGAGACTTCAGGGTATTCATCCACTAGAACATCGACACTCTCAATAATTCTCTGTGTTTGGTTGTTAAAACACTTGTAGGCCTTACTCTTGTCGAAATAACCAAGAAATATGCCTTCATCACTTTTAGCTTCAAATTTGCTAATATAATCACCTCTCTTAATAAAACATTTGCTTCCAAATATTTTGAAATAAATAACATCAGGTGATCTTCCATACCATTATTCATAAGGAGTCTTGTCCTTACCTCTTTTTACTAGAATTCGGTTCATAGTGTAGATAGTTGTGCTGACAGCTTCTCTGCAAAAAAAATTTGCTACACCTCCTTGTATCAACATCATCCTAGAAGCTTCAACAATTGACCGGTTGTTTCTCTCTGCAATACCATTCTATTGTGGTGTCCTTGGTGCAGAAATTTGTCATTTGATACTATTTTCTTCACAATACCTAGTGAATTCCTCAAAAGTAAATTCACCGCCTTGATCTGTCCTCAGACACTTTATCTTCTTAATGCTCTTCATCTTAGCTAAGGCCCTGAATGCCTTGAACTTACATAAGCATCAATCGTATCATTCAAGAATGTGACCCACATCATCCTTGAGCAATCATCAATGAATATCATAAAATATCTATCACCTTGAATACATTTTGTCCTTATTGGTCCACAAAGATCTATATGAACCAAATCTGACAGATGTTTTGCTGAAAATGATTTTCTCTTGAAAGTTGAGGATGTCATCTTTCCCAACTGATATTCCTTACATATAGCATTAACCATTTTTTCCAACTAAGGCAAACCTCTCATTGTCTTGGACTTACTCGCTTTAACAATGGTATCAAAGTTTACATGACAAAATCACCTATGCCAAAGCCAACTATTATCTGTCTTTGCAATTAAACAATTGCTAACTTTAGGATTAAGGTGAAATAGGTTACCTTTAGTTTGCTTCCCGGTTGCAATCAGTTCACCTTTGCTACCATAGATTTTGCACATATTATTTTTAAACTCCAATGGGTATCCTTTGTCATTGAGTTGTGCCACACTTAAAAGATTGTTCTGTAAACCTTCAACCTAGTAGATATCATCTGCACTACTCTTTCCATTAAGAAAAATAGTTCCCTTGCCTTTAACCATGCAGGGTGAGTCATTACCAAATCTTACAACTCTGCCATCAAATTCCTTCAAAGAAACAAATTTGCTCCGATCACCGGTCATGTGATATGAACAACCACTATCAATGATCCAATCACCAAAGTTATCCTTCCTGGATACTAATGCCTTCTGGTCTGATATTTCTTCTTTAATGGCTACAAACACAATATTTTCATTATCATCACCATCAGATTCCTCACCAATGATACCACCATCAACAACAATAAGACAATCTCTTTTCTGTTTACCCTTATACTTCTTGAATTTCTCTCATTTGTGCTCATTATGACCATTAGGACACTTAGCAGCTATGTGCCAAATCTTGTTGCATGAAAAACATTTTAAAGGTAATTTACCTCTATATTTACCATTTCCTCTGGGTAATTGCTTGGCCAATAATTCTTCAAGATCAACTAAATTGTCTTCATCGTCAGCTTCACTACTGGATCTGGATTCATGACTGTGACTGGCATCTCTACTTTCTCTCACAGATGTGTTAGAAACTAAAGCTCTAAATGCAGACTCAAATTTTTGTACACTACAATCATAACCATTTAATTCAAAAGCATTAAGCTTTCCAATGATGGAGTCAAGGGTTACCTTAGTTTTTCCAATAGACTTTAGCTCCTGAATGGTTGCAACTCGGATATCGTAGACCGATAGCAGGGTTCTCAGTACCTTACTAATCACTATTGCATCTTCCTCTTTACCTCTTGCACTCTTAATTTCACTGACTATCTCTTTTATCCTTTGACCATACTGCTGGATATTCTAACCTTCAGTGATCTGCATGTCATCAAACTTTACTCTTAGACTCTCTTCTTTAGCAATCTTAACATGTTCATCATTGCTATAAATCTCTTCAAGTTTTTTACATATCTCATATGTAGTCTCTAGACCATGAACATCTACATATTCTACATCACACAACAAACTAATAATGGCCTCTAATGCTTGATATTTTTCTTTTTACTCTTTAATCTGATCATCGGTCATAATCCCAGTAGGTACAACATATTGAGTACTAACATGTTCCCAGTACTGGCTTTCCAGACTCTTGATATAAATTTTTATTTTGTCACTCCATATCCTATAGTTGTCTCTATTAAACTTCAGACCTTAGAGGACCTAATATGCTTTGATACCAATTGATGGTATGATGAAATAATAAGTATCTGATCAACCATTGAGAGGGGGGGTGAATCAATAGATAGAAAAATTGATACTAACTTCACCAATCTCAAAATCAATCTCTTAAAGTAAACTATCAATGTAATATCACTGTTAAGATAAAAACTCATAAGATAAACTAGTTGACTTTTACCAAAAATCTATAGTAAACAACTTCAAACTCATAAACATCCAAATGCTTTTTCATATATCAGTAAAACATTTCTCATTGCTTCCGGTTATCATGACTTATCAAAGTAGTTAAGTAGTTAAGAAAATCAACCATAAGAACATAACCACAAAAACATTCACCACTTAACACAATATTTTTTGACATGGAAACCCAAATGGGAAAAACCACAATGAGATGAGACTAACAAGATAACTATCTGAACTCTTCTGAAGTTCGGCCTATTAGGAGCCTAGCCTATTAAAACTTTACAAAAGTTTTGTTAAGAAGAGATCCTATTAGGGATGACGTGGTTAAGGGATTGACAGCAATGCCTTGTTAGAAGCAATACCCTATAAGGAGTAACCTCGATAGAGGATTTGAAAATCCAAGCTAATGGATCACCTTGTTAGAGGATTTGAATAGCACCAAGCTTGTTAGATCTTACCCAATTAGGGGATTTCAATTCTGTTGTAATTGTTAGAAAATAATAGGAGTTTGCTGATCTGTTCAAGTAGCACTACACTTGCTTGATCAGATCCTTTTCATGCTCCTATCTTCTTTTACTCAAACTACAGATACATCATTTGGTTTGGCAACCACACACTCAACTGATCTTTGCCAACATTGAAACTAAACAACTCATCGATCTTATAAACAAATCAATTAGGTCAGTAACACAACAAAAGTCTAATTCTCATAGAGATTACAAACAAGTCAGTTCAAGTATGACCGCTAGATTACATAGCAATCTCCACACATCAATCAAGAAAACCTCAATTGCTCCTTGATCACCGCTTCATCGAACTTAGTAGCTCATCATGCACTTTGCATTATATGCACCATACTTGTTCGTTCCCTAGACAAAAACTGTTACATCAGTGCATTGAAATCACTTGAAATTTTCTTCATACAATAATCATATGTGTCATAATCATTACCGCTCATCATCAGATTATAAACCAATATAACCAATTCACTAAACTTAATCGGTTAGGGTTTATCAAAACAACAGGTTTGGTTTACTGGTTATCGATTGAACTCTCCAGTATATAGCAATACTGATTCACTCTATAGACTTACATACCTCTTACAATTTCCTTCACTTAGCTCTTCCTACTACTTACAAAACAATATTACAACAATATCAACAATATCATTACCAATTAATTGACATCAATGACAACATAACATATCATTAATGCAATCTTTATGCAAATTCCAACATAGTGTACAAGAACATATAAATTAGTTTAAAGAAGATATTATAATCTATCTCTATCCTATAATTGTTCTTAACAACAAAGAGCTTAATATTATTAAACTTTTTTATTTCTTTACACATGCTGATAAAAATGGGTATAGAGCTCAGTTTCAACTATTGTTTCCTCTCTTATGATTATTTCAGCTTGTTTAGGCTACCAACAACATTTACCTAAATGCTAAGCATATTAAATGAAAAAGGTTTAATTATTGTCATTAAGCTTTAATCCTTCAAGGGTTTGTTAGGAAACATATTTTCTTCATATATTTTTAGATTGTAGAATGGAGCACTTCATACTCTATTTTTGTTTCTTGGCAATAGGTCAAAGCCTATAAGATGTACATACCCTACCCCCATTGGGATTTGAACTTTTGACCTCTTTTTCAAGAGCACAAATTCTCCACAACTAGACCAACTCAGGTTGTAGATAGTTCATACAATATTTTAAGTATAACAATTTCATTGAAATTTTGCTACTTCTCTTACTAGATTACCCCCCAGCAAAGACTTAATTAGACACAAAAATTTTGCTAGGTTAGCCTTGAATTATAGCACCAAGCTTATGCTTCCTTCTTAAAACAATTAACATCTTAATAAATTTAATAATAGCTACAATTTATAAGCTTATACAAGCTATTAAATCTATTCATGGAAGCTTTTCTTTCAATAAATTATTCTTTCAACTTAACATCTTTGTAATTTCAAAATATTCAAAGGTGATTCAAAATGTAACCTGGTTTGAGCTTGCTAAACTAAGCTTCTATAGCTGAAAAATACTTTTGAATTCATTGAACAGGTCTCCCAAAATAAATCTTTCCAATTTGCAATCCTTTTGTCTCAAAATTCAGTGAGAAATGATGTTTCAAATTTATATAATATATTTCTTCTTTTTCTTCCTCTTCTATTTTGAAATATCCTCTATTTGATGTATATGCTATGGACATCAAAATTCTTCCAAAACTCTTGATTCGAAATGGCTAAAGACTATTTAATTTCATTGTATTAATTAGATTGAGTTTTGAATTCATTCCCAATGGATTTCATCAACTAAAGCTTCTCAATGCCTTCACCTGCATTCACATGATTAATATCTATTTCCACAATGTTAACATAATAGTGTCTATTCAATACATATGTGGTTCAAATTGCCAAGCTATGTATTACACATACTTTATTAGTATGGTCATTATATTATTTTATATTGATCATGATTAAATAATGAATCTCTCTCTCTCTCTCTCTCTCTCTCTCTCAAAAGTCTTGATTCAAAATGGTTAAAGATTATTTAATTTCATTGTATTAATTTAAATGAGTATTGAATTCATTCCCAATGGATTTCATCAACTAAATCTTCTTAATGCCTTCACCCGCATTCACACAATTAATATCTATTTCTACGATGTCAACATAATAGTGTCTATTCAATACATATGTTCTTGGAATTGCCAAGCTATGTATTACACATGCTTTATTAGTATGGCCATTATATTATTTTATATTGATCATGATTAAAATAATGAAAATCTCTCTCTCTCTCTCTCTCTCTCTATCTATATATATATATATATATATATATAACTCTTGTGCTATCATTATCATGTACCCCACACACACACACACACACACATATGTGTGTATATGTATTCCTTATACTATACATACATACTCATTTATGTATTAAATACATTTCATTTAAATTAAAGTATGAAATGATTAATCAAATTAATTCTTAATTTTGAATTTAATTATGTGATTGGTTAAGTCAAAATCATGAGCTCACAATGAAGAAGGAATCCTAACAACTCAACCAATAGTCTAGGGTTAACCAAACTAGGGACCTAGTTCATGACTCTACAACATTAGGCTCTAACATCACATCACCACGAGGGCTTCACTAAATAGGCAATACCATATCGCATGTGTTCATATTGGGGGGTTTAATATCTCAAAAATGAGGGTGCAATATATTTCCCATCAATGAAAATAGGGGGGTTTTTAATCCGATCTATGAAAAAATGCAATATTTTGTGCAAATAGGGGGGCTTTTAATTCAAGATATGTATTGGGAGGGGGTGGATAGAAAGGAGTTTAGGGCAATATTTTTGTAAAATACGGGGATTCTTGAGAATGCCATGAATGCATGTGATATAACCCAGGTTCACTAGGTGAAGCCCCCATGCACATCACATGACCAATACTTACAAGTTTCAATGACTTAGATGGCAACTTGACTCTTCACCTGTATACCTCCTCTACCCAATGATACTTCCCCTCCCTTCTCGGAGGATGATGAATTTCCTACAACCAATACATCATAAAAAAATGTAGATATCTTGAAATCTCATCAATTATTCTAGCATATATAAATTATATGATTGTATGGAAATACAAAACTTCATTGACTATCAAATGAATTCATTCCACATGAATTTTTGAACCACTATTCAATTGACATTAACTAAACATCACATTATAGTGTAAATAAAGCATAGCATAGTATCAATAAAAAAGAGGGATGTAATAGTAATTCTATTAATGTTAAGAAGTATATGAAAGCATTACCCAAAGAAGACATATTTCTTTTGAAATTTGATGGTTCTAGATCAAAATATGACAATGAAGTTGGAGTAGAAATGGTGAAGCTAAAAGGGAAAAAAAAATTAGCTTCTTATATATTATAGTTCAGTTGCACTAATAACATTATAAAGTATGAAACTTTGGGATTCTTTTATTTATCTTATAGAAAAGGGTAATATATTTGAAAGATCAAGGAGATTTAGAATTGTGGTAAAAGAAGGATCCAATAAGCATGTCATGATAAAAGCTTGGCTACCTATAGGATCCAAGTATGGAGCTTGATTGAGGACTTCAAATAATTTAATATAGAGCTCAAACACTAGAAAAAAGAATGATATTAATGATACCTTAGAAATAGCCACAAGTACCTTGTAAGCTATGATAGAGTCTAAATTAAGATGCTTCTCAATAGAGATGGTGCCCATACTAGTTGTTCCTTATAATATTAGGAACTTTTAGGTGTTCAGAGATGATGAGCATATTCTTGAATTTATTACTAATGCCAGATTTTTTGAATTATTGATGAAGAAGAAGATGCATAGAGGATCGGTGATCTCTAGACCAACGGTATCCCAAAAGGTATGGTGGCATTAGAAAGGATTTTTGAATTATACCCTAGAGCAAGAGAGAGGTTTTCGGCTAATGTTGAGGGAGAAAAATATATGAAGTGAGACTTATTACAAGTAGTTCATGAGAAGAGCATATTGATTCGTAAAACTTACTCTCTTTCAAAAAAAGAGGAAAATATAAGGGTGTTGAAGGATAACATTGATGTAATTGCATGGGGTTATGAAGATCTAAATTTTTTTAATACATCAATAATTACCTATACCATGCCACTCAATCCTCATACCAATCCATTCAAGTAGAAATAGAGGTTGATAAATGCCTTAATAGAGCCTCTCACTTTCAAAGAACTTTAGAATTTTCTCTTGGCTAATATCATGTTTCTTATGAGACACACTACCAAGGTAGAAAATGTGGTTTTGATAAGGAAGAAAAATGAAAGATATGGTTGTGTGTAGACTTTTGGAACTTGAACAAGGCATTAGAGAAAGAGAATTATCCTCTCCTATTTGGATGAGGTTTTACAAATTGTAATTAGGTCCTAGATAATGTCTTTCCTTGATGGCTACTTAGGGTACAATCAATTACTTGTTAACCATGATAATTGAATTAATACTACTTTGACTACAAATTTGAGCACCTTTTTTAACATAGGATGCCATTTGGTTTAATCAATGTTGGTGAAACTTTCCAAAGTGAAATGGATATAACTTTAAAAGATTTAATTGGAAAGTGTATAATTATCTATATGGGTGATCTAATCATGCTCTCTAAAGATAGGAAGAATCATCATGCCCATTTACACAAGATCTTTGAGAAATGTAGGAAAAAATGGGATCTTTTTGAATCCCTAGAAGTACATTTTTGGGTTGTCAAAATAGTTTTTCTTAGGACATGTGATATCAAAAAATGAGATATTCATATATCCAAATTAGTTAGAGGCCATATTATATCTATATATGTTGGACAACAAGAAAGAGATGAGGTAATTCTTTAGGAAGCTCAACTTTGTAAATAAATTTATCATAGGGTTTGCTAAGATAGTGAATCCACTCAATAATGTGATGAAGAAAGATGTATAAATTGAATGGAACCAAGAAGCTAAAGATGATTTCACATAAATTAAATAGTGTATTTTAGATGCACCAATTAACAAGCCCAAATTATTTACAACCATTCTATATCTATTTCTTTGCATCTAAGAATTCATGTGCAATAATATTAACACAAAGGAAAGAGGTGGGAGATCAAAGATATATTTCATTTATGATATCACTTTTTGAAAATGTTGAGATTAGAAGCTTGTACTTAGCCAAATAGAATTTTGTGTTGGTTAGAGAAATTAAGGAGTGTAGACACTAAATTCTAATGAGTAAAAAGTTTTCCATTGGGCTAGTCTAGGTTGTGAAGTCTATGTTGATGTAGAGTGAGTTGGGAGATGCCATGGGAAGTTGATGGAAATTTTAGAAAAGTTTTATCTTGAGATTCAACCCATGAAGTTAGTCAAGGGATAAGGATTATCTCAAATGATGATAGTAATCAGTCCCCACATCATATGCCAACAATACACAATTAAATCATTCATGCAAGACCCCTAGTATGTTGATCTCATCTTCCTATTCCTTCACAATGAGTATCATGATGGTTTTTAAGTTCTAATAAAATGAGAGAACTTAGAAAAAAGAGTGTCAATAATATGTTGAAAAATCCTACGATTTTGTTTTGGAAGAAATTTGAATGAATACAATTTGAGGTACCTTAACTGGAAAGAAGCCAAGTAGATGTTGGAAGTGTTTCAAGAGAATTTTTTAATTAGAGTAGGATATTATTAATCCCATATATTCAATGATGTACACTAGTATATAATATTGGCATTCGTCAAATGATAGCCTCTAGAAAATCCAACCCCATAATGCCACTACATCCAATGCACAATGTAAGGCCTTTTTCCCAGTGGGCATTGGATTTTGTTGGTGTCATTAACCCAAACTCCTTTCCTATTCACAAGTTGATTTTGACTCTAGAAAATTGATTACTGCATAAGATAGACAAAGGCATAATCCTATAAGAATTGCATTACTAACATTGTAATCAAGTTCCTCAATGAAAATATTGTCACTCGATTTGGGATGCCCTTCTTTCTTGTCTGTTATAATGACATTTATTTTATGCATGCACAATTTATGCAATTCTCATTTAATTTTAAGGTAATTTTAAGTTTTTCTTCAAAGTATTACCCTCAGGGAAATGGTGTAGTCGAGTCCACAAAAAAAAACCTATTCAATGTCATCAAATGTTTGTTCAACTAGATGAGTTGAGGGATGTTGTTTTGCAGCATTTCTCTAAGAACCAAGAGGTTGTCAAATTCTAGTTTGAAAATAGAGCCAATATTAAAGCTTTTGGGATATTGAATTTAGTCCTTTTGTGGGACAAAGTTAAGGAGAAGAAAGGTGATTGCCAAAAGTTTGAAAAACTATGGCTTGGACCATACCAAATTACAGATATCCTTGACAATAATAACTTATGGATTAGCTATTTAAATGGTTAACTTGTTCCAATGCTAGTCAATGGACAATTTCATAAACATTATTCTGGTTCGTGAAGTTGATCTACCCTTGTACCATAGTAGTTTAGGTTGTTTTCTTCTTATTTTCCTAGGTTTTATTCTTATTTTCTTTCTTGTTTTTCCTTGTTTGTTTGTTGTTTCATTTTACTTTTTTTGTTGGTTTCCTTTTCCTTTCCTTTTTTGGGTTTCCATTATAATAGGAGAAATAAGAAGTGTGTATTCCTAGCATGCATAATGGAGACCATATGAGAATTATGCTTCTTGCATTTTCTAGTACCTTTAAATATTGATTCATTTTCATATATAGTTGATAAGTGAGTAAGCATTCTTGGCATACTCGTGATCTAAGGGCTTGAACTAATATTTGACAACCTAGCACTACTTAAATATTAAGAAATCCAAAACTATATTTTGTTCTTGGTTAGGGGTTACTTGTTCTCAAGTGAAAAATCCAATTAATACACCTCTTAAGATAGTTTGTAGTGGTTCTTAACCCACTATCAAGGTGTCATTACCTTCGAGATTAAAATTGAAAAAATCAAAAGATAACTACATCAAAGGAAAGAAAGATCCAAGAAACTAAGTTGCTCAAAAAAGAGAGACAGATGTCTTGAAAAAAATCTGTATCGAGTGGAAAATTAGGAATTAGGGTTTAAGATAATAAAACCACTAATAGACCAAATTAACCCAATGCATTGAAAGAAGAGTGAACCCAATAGATCTAGCCACATTCTAAATAAGGAAAGGGCTGAAATTTTGATTGTGGGTAATAATCCTCTTTCTTAGTTAAAAATTGGATGATAGTTGTGAAATTAGGGTAAAAATATGAATAATTGATGTCAATTGTCAAAAACAAAATACTACTGTAGTGTCATAAAATTGCAACCTTGGCAATTTTAACCATATTTGAAGTTCTCACCTTGGCGATGACACCCTCCCTCTTGACTGAGATCCCTTTCCTGCATTTTCACCCTTGAAACCCTTCTGGTCTAGGCCATGTTTCTGCTTTAGACCCTGTTTGGGCCCCAAAAAAGATCAGGATAGGAGCGTGGTGCCCCTCTCCCCCTAGGATAGCGGTGTGGCATCCTTGTTTGCAACTCTTAGGGTGGCCCTATGATGGGTCTGCCTAGTTCCCTATGCACAATTCGACCTTCAGGGTCTGCAACTCCTCTTGGTCGGCCTTCAGTGATTGAAAATTAATCCTTTAGGAATGTATAAAGGGGAGTTGGTCTTCTCATTTGTAGGGAAACATATATGGATAGGAGGTGAAATACATGGGATAAGCAAAGATATACATCATCAAGCACTCAAGCATTCAAGTTTAATTTATTCATCCATTGGACCAACATTACAACATTCATTTGCAAGTATGTGTGTGTGTTAGGGTTTTGTCATGTTACATGCCATTTCATGCAACACTTGTGATTACATTAAAGAAGCAAAGCAATCATCATCAACAAATTGCAGATCTACAAGGTATACAATTCCATTATTTGCATTCCAACATTTGTAATTACTTTCTTTCAAGGTTGACTCCTCAACCGGGGTTTGACTGAGGCAAAACCCTAGCCACAACCTTTCCTCCCTTATTTTTTGTGTGTAGGTTGTAGGTGCACATCTATATTTTCAGATTTGGACTCCATTTACATAGGCGGAAAAACCCTTTTAGTTTCGCAGATTTTTCAGAGGACCATGTACACTTTTGTCACGATCTCGACAAATTTTCTCCAAATTTGTAGGGCAGATCCATATTGGTCTAATTAGCTTAGATCCAAAGTTAGAGCATGATCTCGAACCAGTATCTCCTTATTTCACTCATTTTCTCTATCTCTTCCTCATAGTCAAGAAGTCAACTTTCCTATTTACAAAAGAGGGTAAATCACACTTCAACCCTTGCAATCCACTAGGAATTCACATCCTTGTCTCTCTTCAATTTGGATCTATTGGATTCAATCCCCTCTTTTGAATGTAAATCTCTCCCAAGTGAAAAATCATCCTAGTGACTTCCTTTCTCTCTCCTAGGTGGGGAGTCACTAGGGTTCAATTTTTCCACTTTACATTTTGGTGAACTCGATGTCTTACACATTAATTCTAATTTCTCATTATTAGAGCTGATTAATTGTAATTTTCATTTCCAAGTTTTATCTATTTGCAAATTTTAGAGGCTAATTGCATAAAAACCCTAATTTTTCATTTTGAGAAAATTAAGCTTGCGAAGTGTAAACTTTTAATTGATTGTTTCAGATCTGATTTCTATTTTAAAATTGCAATTCAAATATGTCTCTTTATTCTAAAAATTCAATGGTTAAATCATAAAACCCTAATTTTTAAGATCCTTCCATTTTTTGACCTTTGATTGCAAATTTAACCGACCTAGACATCTCCAAATCAGCTATTTTTTTGAATTCCGCAATAATATCATAATAACTATCATCCCTGAATTTTTTTTAAAAAGTTGGTTGGACCATCTACACTTTTGCCACAGTCCTCGGTTTTTTCCCAAAATTTCAGGAGATGGAATTGACTGTGTTTTTCTGTTTAAATCCAGAAAATTGGTGTACTTTATCAATTTTAACACCTTCTAAGGTTGAACACAAATTCAAATTTTAAGTTAGATCTTCTTTTCTAGTAAATTAAGATTTTAATTAAGAAACTTTCAATGGCAATTAATAAATTGGATTTATTTGCTCTTTCACATATGATTAAATTAATTTTCACATATATTTACTACAATCATGTGTTGGATAAGAGTTTCTTTTATTTCGCGTTGCTTCTATTTATTCATAGAAATTGGTCATATTGTGTTGTTAGGATTTCTAAATTATTCTCTTTTCAATTTGATCTCAAAGATTTCATGTATCATTTATGTTGCATTATGGTGATGTTGTTAACAAAATGTATTTTATATGTTAATCACCTTAAAGCTTTTGTATATCTCAAACCTTGAGATCCTAATATTTGTACCTCTCCTAGGGTATCTTGTGTAGATGAGATGAAACCTAATGCTTTAATGAATGAAATTTCTAAAAGAGAGAAAGCATTGGAAAGTGATATGGACCCATTCTCTTCTCATACACCTACCCTTGAGCAAGGGATGCAAAATCAAAACATCAACATTCTTACATCTTTAGATCCTCCTTATTCTCCTAAGACTTATCTTCAATATCAAAGTATATGTAGGGAATATGATGTCATGCATTTTATTCATGATCTTTCCCCTCACATAGAAATAACTTAAAAGGATGATGAAGATGTCCATCCCCAATCTCCTACAAAGGATAAGCTTGATAAAGGAAAGGAGATTGTCATTTCACATGATACTTCTTCTTCCCCCTTATGCATCATATTTCAAAGAAATTCATGATCATATTCCTCCATCTATTCAATTGCAACATTCTTATAGTCGTGGCTTTCATAATGATAAAACAAGGTTTTAAAGGACAAGGAATTGGGAAATTTGAGCATGGAATTTGTGTCCCTATAAACCCTCCTACACAAACTACTATAAGAGGCCTAGGAAATGGTACTCCTCTTTCTATAGATGAATTCCTTAGGCTCCCAGAGTTTAAAGACCATCTTAAAAGACAAAAAATCAAAAGAGCCCGTAAGAATGCTTCTTCTTCAAAATATCCTTTTTGTGCATTTCACCAAACCCATGACCATAATGCTGATGATTGTCCTAATTTTTAAAAATATATTCAAGATGGTATAGATAGTCGCAAAATTAAAATTATGGATAATGAACCTTCCTCTTCTAAAAAACCATCTCCTTCATGTCAAGATGATATTTACCATCGTGAAAGATTAGCTACAAGAATCTATTGGAGATTGAAATATGATAAGAACATTTCCTTCCCCTCTCATCACAAAAACAAAAATCTTAAGCAAGTTAAAGGTATTGAGTACTACATTTTTCATGATTCATATTCAGATTCTCTTGGAAAATGTTATGCATTTAAGAAATTTGTTCAAATTCAATATGATCTTGCACAAATTTGTCTTACAACAGATCTAGTTGTACTTCTTAGTAAAAGCATAGTACCTTAGCACATCTTTTCCCTTCATGTTGATCTTCATCCTATGACATAACTAGCCAACTTAACTGGGGGCTCTTCATCATTTGTCGTGATATTGTTTCAATTTTACATACTTTGGGGTAGCAAAATGAAGTCCACTTTCCTTCTTCTTTGTATATATTTATATTTGTGCATTATTCATTATTAGATCTCCTTTCTCGCATTGGGTTATTCTTACGTGAGCACATAAATGTTCTTTGGTTGGAGAGGAGTTTCTTTAATAAGTAATGCACCTCTTCTCTTTCTTTCTTTCTCTTGGAAAAGGTATCTCTTCTATGGTTGTGATTGTTCTCAAACATGATATGCCTCCTTGCATGGAATGATCTCTTGAGAAGTACATATTCCTTCCTTTGGAGAATTGTTTCCATTAGGAAGGCATATCACTTGAAAATAAGATACCATTGAAAGATGTATACCCCTTTTTCTCCTTGTCCTTCTTACTTGTGGGGCAAGGATTTTCATTCCAATTAATTTCTCTCTTTCTCATGTATCACTATTTCCTTTAGGGGATGCATTTTCCATACATGATTATCATGCCTATATGCTTAACCCTCCTTTGGGGAATATGTGATGCTTCTTCTTCCTTTCAAATATTACTACTTCATGAGACTTGTATTTTACATATACTAATGTCGTTTCTCGCATACATTCATGAAGGTACATTCTGTATTTTCTTAAGTTTAATCTATCTTTAGAAAATTTTGTAACCTCTTCTCAGTGTCTCTACGCTTGGGGGGAAATGATCCCTCTTTCTCTCTTTCTCTAGGGATCCACTTTTCCCTATTAAGTGGATGGTGTGATCTTTATTACTTGACATCATTCCTTGTGCAAAATTGTTGGTAGTTTGTTCAAGGGTTCTCTCTCATACAAGAGGTGTAAATCCTTGACTACAACCTCTCTCACACTTGGTAATGTAAATTTATGATAAATTCACCCATCCCTCTTGGGGATAAAAGTGAATCATCCCTCATCAAGAATCTCTTTCACCTAGTAGTAGGTTGAAGGATCAAATTATCATTTTCTCCTTTGCTTTGTTTTAGAAGATGTCAATTTTGTCTAAGACAACTCCTATTAGAGGAAAATGTCTTTTGAGCAAGGATCTCTTCTCCTCCAAGGGTCTCCTTTACACTTCTAGAAAGACATCTCTTTTCAACTATCTTATCCTTGCTTGAAGAGTATTCCCTCTCTTGCTTGGATTTATGACATTGTTGCATAGTGGATATCTTCTTTGTGTTGAAGGTAGGTATCCTTGTTCTAATTTCCTTAAGATATCAACATCAACCTATGTTGGCATCTTAAGGGGGGGCACTCACACTTCTCCTTTGTACTATACTTCTCTTATGCATTGTACAGTGGGACATTCTTAGAACCAAAGGGTGGCCTCTTAGAGAAAGATGTCATCACTTTTGTTGTATAGTGGGACATTCTTGGAACTAGAGGGTGACCTCTTAGAGAAAGATGTCATCACTTTTCTTGTACAATGGGTCATTATGAGAACTAGAGCATAGACTCTTAGAGTAAGATGACGCTACTTTTTTCTTGTATAGTGGGTCATTCTTGGAACCAAAGCACAGACTCTTAGAGCAAGATGACACTGCTTTTCTCTGGTATAATGGGTCATTCTTGGAACCAAGGAATGGACCCTTAGAGAGATATGACATCACTTTTCTTTTATGCAGGGTGATTATTCTCAGAACCAAAGCACAAACCCTTAGACTGGGATGTCACACCTTTCTTGACACTTGTACTATACATTCTATACAAGTTGTAACATACTCAAGAATAGACTCCTATAAGGCACTATGAAACTCACTTGCACACACATGCATGAGGTTGGGTGGAACTAACGGTGTTCTCACTCTCCTCCATTATATGGATCACCTAGACAGATTCTTGGGCAATATTTTCCATGTCCTTTTCCCCATGGATCACCTAGTTTTAGGGGTGAGACATCCATGGTTACTCTCTTCTTCACCTTTCTTCTCATGGGTCACCAAAGTGTGTATTCATGTCCTCTCTCTTCTTCCTCTCATGAACCCATAGTTTTTCTATTGATGGTTCATGGATGATTTCAGCTTTTCTCCTTTATGTGATCGCTCATATTCATGTAGTTCAATGTGTCCTTATGTTTCAATTGATTGTTGAGACATTGGTATCGAGGTCTCTTTGTCTAGTTGGTTTGTGGTCTTGTGTCTTGTTTGTCATTTTTCTTTTGTGCTTTGTTTTGTTTTGTGTGTCTTGTTCCTTTTTGTTTTGTGTTCTCTTACATATATCGGTGTGAATTGAGACCCTAAGATTGGGGGATTTTTGCTCCTCAAGATTAGTGTTGTCTTATACTCCTTGTGGTATTGCTTCATGTCCCTCCTCTTCATCTCTTCTTATCTTCTACTTTACCAAAAGTATTGGCATAAGCCATACTCCCGCTAAACTAGGGGATAAATGTAGTGTCATAAAACTACAACCTTAGAAATTTTAACCATACTTGAAGTTCTCACCTTGGCGATGACACCCTCCCTCCTAAATGAGACCCCTTTCCTACATTTTCACCCTTGAAACCCTCCTAGTCTAGGACTTGTTTCTGCCTTACACCCTATTCAGGAACCAAAATAGGGCAACACAGGGGAGTGGCACCCTTGTCCTCCCTAGGAGAGGGGCATGGTGCCCCTATCCCCACCTCTTAGGGTGGCCCTATAATGGGTCTGCTCGGTCTCCTATACACAATTTGACCTTCAGGATCTGTAACTCCTCTTGGTTGGCCTTTCATGATTGAAAATTAATCATGTAGGCATGTATAAAGGAGAGTTGGTCTTCTCATTTACAGGGACACATATATGGATAGGAGGAAAAATACAAGGGATAAGCAAAGATATACATCATCAAGAACTCAAGCATTCAAGTCTAATTTATTCATCCATTGGAGCAACATTAAAACTTTCATTTGCAAGAATGTGTTTGTGTTAGGTTTTTGTCATGTTACATGCCATTTCATGTGACAATTGTGATTACATTCAAGAAGCAAAGCAATCATCATCAACAAATTGCAGATCTACAAGGTATACAATTCCATTATTTGCATTCTAGCATTTGCAATTACTTTCTTTCAAGATTGACTCCTCAACCGGGGTTTGACTGAGGAAAACCCCTATCTACATCCCTTCATCCCTTCTTTTCTATGTGTAGGTTGTAGGTGCACAACTTTATTTTCAGATTTGGACTCCACTTACAGAGGCGAAAAAACCCTTTTGTTTCGCAGATTTTTTCAGAGGACCATGTACCCTTTTGTTTCGCAGATTTTTTCAGAGGACCATGTACAATTTTCAATGCAGATCTGTATCAGTCTAATTAGCTTAGATCCAAAGTAGTACAATCCCTAACTGGTAGCTCCTTATTTCACTCATTTTCTCTCTCTTTTCCTCATAGTCAAAAAGTCAACTTTCCTATGTACAAAAGAGGGTAAATCATACTTTAACCCTTGCAATCCACTAGGAATCCACATCCTTGTCTCTCTTGGAATTTGATCTAGTGGATTCAAGCCCCTCTTTTGAATGCAAAGTTCTCCCAAGTGAAAAATCATCCTAGTGACTTCCTTTCTCTCTCCTAGGTGGGGAGTCACTAGGGTTCAATTTTTCCACTTTACAACTACAAATATCTCATAGAACCACAAATTGAGATCTGTATAGAATAATATGTTTAGAACTTGTTCCTAGAAGTTTGGATTGATTTTTCAAGACCTAGTAGTATGGATTCACCTTGGTCCTCTTAATTTTCCTCCATCAAAATTTGAATCTATTTGTCATTGTTGACTCTACTAGAATACTCAAGTACAACTCCTACACCTATATCTTACACATAGAAAGAGAGGGAAACATGTTGGGGATAGGTGTTTTCCTTAGGTCAAACCTTGATTTTGGAATTAACCTTGAAATTGAAATATGAATTGAAATGGAAATTGTTGCAAAATTCTTTCCTTTTGAGGGAAAAGCTAGATTTGAAACAAAAATGCTGATAAAATACCTTTGAAGAGATTGATCATGCGAGGGAATTAGGATGTCTTATAGAATACCTTCAAAGAGATTGATCATGGATGCCATCTTGAATGCATAAACTTGACTATACTTATACTCCAATGCTTGGTGAATGATTGATTACTTGCTCAATTGAATTGAATTAATATCTTTTTTTTTTTGCCTCTTGAAAATGTTAGGCTTCAAATGAGAGGGGTAGACCTTCTTTTATACTTGACTACTTGAAAACTAATTGAATTTCTAGAGTAGGCCAACATGGGGTCAAATTTCCTACTCACTTGAAGTGACCGTTATGGGGACCCAAAATGTTCCTAATTAGGAGGACCGAGGAACACCACACCTTGGTCTTGAGCTATAACCAAGGTTCCCAACACCCTAGTATTGATAATTAAGATTCCAACAAGAGGAGGAGATAGTGAAGGTGATGAAATTGTGAGGTTGATAAGCGATGTGAGCAGAATCAAGATAGACACCAAGCAGCAAATGCCAATGCACTAAAGTGAGATCTAGGTGAGGACAAAATTATATGTAGATAAAATTTAAGATGCTACAAAGTCAAAGAGAAAAAATCTTTGTGGGTGATTCAAGTAATCTCTACTGGGCATATGGATGCTTGGCTGGCAGTAGAGATATGCTTTGGAGGAATCAAAGCTAACTCTAATTAGGCTATAGACACATAGCAAGTAGTAGAGAAATGCCTAGGATGCCATTGCATGAGATAAAGTGATTTAATCTATGTAGCTTTAGTATGGGCTCCTTTTCCTAATTTCAATACCATATAATGGAAGCAAATGAATCACTGACGCACACACATAGGTTTAAAATATGACCTATGGGTTTCTTAGTTATCCATTTCTACTTTAGATTTACTTGTTTGAAGTTAGCCTTGAATGACTATAAGTCAAGGAATCATATTATAATTATTTCTAATGTTCTAAAATGCCTTAAGTATTTTTCCTAGTGAGACACCATTTATTATGCCTTTCATACACACCCACACATTTTTCTAGTCAAATGGTGTTCCCCTCTTTTCTTTCTTTGTCATTTGCTTTCCTTTTTCCCCTTTCTTTTTATTTTTTTTCTCCACTTCTATTTTTTTCCTTGTTAGTTTTGTGTTTTGCATTGTTCAAAATTTTAGGTCCTACAAGGACCTTAGGACTCATTCCTAATATCCTTGCAATCCCCACTTTTTGATTTTTCTCATTTCCTTTTCCTTTTTAGGCCTTGTTTTTCATTTGGGACTATGGGTCTTGAGAGGACTATAGGACCTTTTTTAGTGTTCTCTTTCCTATTAAAGTTCCCTTTCTTTCTTTGTCCTTTTGTTTTATTTATGTGTTTCCCTTGGCATTTCAGTAATTGCAAGGACATATAGATGTATTCCTAGATTTTTTGCCCATTCTAGTTTTTGACTCCTAACCACTTTAGCTTGTCCTTCATGATTTTTGGATCCCAAAGACTAAAAAGACACTTAAATCAACTACCACATCAATGGTCATTTTCCCTTTTCAAAAATTGATCTATTTAAGCCTCTTTTTTAGTCTCATATGTAGCTATATTGTATAATAAAATGATTTTGTGAGCTCTCTTAGTAAGGAAGTTAAGTAGCAGATCAACTTCCTACACTAACCTTGAGAAGAGGGTACTGCAAATTTTTTTTATAGATTTTTACAATAGTTACAAAAACTTAAGAGAAATATACATAAATAACATGCATACCACAACATAGTGATTTACATGGGGAAAACCCTTTCAAGAAAAAAAAACCCACACTCAAAAAGCCACCGAATATATTATTCATAAATCAACAATAAATTACAATATACTTGTAGAGCTAAATTCTTATAGGAATATCACCTACAAAGACCCAAAGGGGACTCAACAATTATTATACTCTTTGATTACATCACAATACTCAGTTGTAATACCCTCATAAAATAGGGTTGCCTTCTAGAGAAAATAAGGCACACAAAATATCCACTATTACATCTATGCCCTAAAGATAAATGGTCAAGATTTACTATGACAAATTATAGATAAAATGTAGGTTCTTTTCTTTCTTACCTTAATTTTTTTCTTCTTTTTTTGTTTCTTATTTTATTTTTCTTGTCATTTTGGTTGTCACTTATGGTTTCCTTTCTATTTTACTACTTTCCAGGTTTACATTAGTGTAGAGTTTTGTTTTGTTTTTTGTTGTTAGATTAGTAATAAATTAGACCTAAATTTAATTCAAATCTCAAGATACCATTCAATCCTTTCCCTAAGTGGTTTTACGCATTGAATTTCCCATTTCAAAGTGTGCCTTGTGGGAGTTCCAAAAATCCCACATTCTTGATTGAGTGTGCCCTAAAATTACATTAAATCCTTGGCATAATAAAATTTACCCTTTAACTAGTTTTGATGCCTAACAATCTCACTTATAGGAGTTCAAACCCTATAAACCTTTGGGGTTACAATTAAAAATCAGACTAAGCCCTCTAAAATGAATAAGTGTTGGAACTTTTGAAATAGACTCTAGGACCTCGGGTCCTAGAGGGATATTTAAATCTTTGATGGTGGAATTTAATATTCTTGAAGGTTTCTAAGAACTTAAAATAACACTTTTTGACAGCTATGAATTCTACCTCTCTACAAATTTAGGTCTTGACAGGACCATAGGATACATTCCTTAAGTTATTAGAGCTTTCAAAACCCCAAAACCCACAATTTCCAAGCTATGAAGTACATACTTCAGTACTTTGAGTCTCAAGAGGATCTTGAGATTTCCTTCTAAAAACCATTAACGTTTCAAATGCCAACATTATAGACTTACACTTAATCACTTACAAGGCATTCCTTTAGGATTTCGAAGCCCAAAAGGGCATCAATACCTTGTCCTCCAAACCTTCTTCCACTCATAAATCCATTTCCTAAGCCACTTACTATGCATATTAACACATCCCTATGGGACTTTAGTTCCTAAAGGGATTAGAAGACTAAAATCTTTGAATCTTGGAACTTCCAAAGACCCAATTTTAGAGAGTTTAAAATTGTAGAGATAGACTACTCATAAGGGATTTTGGGTCCCAAATGGATCTATGGACCAATCCATGTAGCCTTTGTGCACCCAAAGTCCCAATCCCCATATATTTTTTCCTCCTACAACTTGGAAACACATAATTTCCTTAAAGTGAAACAATTTGATTTAATAAAATGGATTTAGCTAGTTCTTTTGGATATATGTTTGTTTTCTAACCTTATAGGTATCCCAATTTCTCAACAGAAGGATGCAATATCAAAAGTATCTCTTGAGATGAAAGGGAAAGCTAATAAGAAGGTTGATAAAGAACCATTAATGATGAAGTACAAGTACCAAGTTGTGCCCATTGTTTCCAAGTATGGCTCTAAATTCAAGATGATTATGGATATAAAGATTAGACACATTTATTTAGAATCCATGAAGATTGATGTGTTTGTGGATAAACCATTGGAAAATATAAAAGGATAGCTAACTTGTGATTATCTCATATGACTTGCTTCACATAGATAATGTAGAGCCCTCAACTGATAATGATAATATCTCAACATTACAACAAGGATACATGATAATGTGTGGATTCCAAAGGAACTTTGATAGTTGATCTTACTCCTAAGATAATTGCATGAATATTTGACTTTCCTCCTTATGACACAATACTCCAATTTTTGGGGACTGAATCCCAAGATGATTATGAGGAGGATGTAGATGTTGAAATCAATGAATGCTGAGAGAGGAGGGGGGGTGAATTAGTGGTTTCCAATATTCTAAACCTTTTAAACCTAAATTTTGGTACCATTTAGAAAATCAAACACAAGGAGGATATACCGGTGAGCTAAGGGAAGTGATCAAATACAACCACACAAAGACACACAACACATAACACCAGATGTACAAGGAAAGCCCAATGTGGAAAAAACCTCAGTGAGAAATGCTACTAGAAACTACTGCTCTAATCCAGCCTCAAAATGAAAAACAATTTTATAAAGATTTTGGGCTTCAATCCAAGGATCACCAACCCCTACCTATTTATGGGAACCAACCCAAAGGAGCACCAACCCCTGCACCAAGTATCAACTCGGTGATATACAATGAGATACAAACTTATTACAATGAATGCACCTTGTTACAAATGATTTTTGTAACACCTATTCAGATTCTCACTCCCATTTACAACTCTCCTCTGCTTCATTGGTTCTTCTACTACCAGCTGCCAATTCACTTCCTCTGATCTCCTACAGGTCCCTCTTTTCCTTTCTTACCTTCAGCTAATTTTCTCTAATACTCACCCTGCACTTTGTCTCTCTCAGATGACTGCCTGCCAGTTCACCTCTGCACTGTTCTCTACCAGTTATTTTTCTTCTCTATTTGATTCCTCTTATGCCTTGCTTCTGCTTTGCCTGATTTCCTCTAGTACTCACCCTTTTCTTCTTTACTCTCTTCTACTGACTTGTTGGATCTTCCTTTGTAGGTTCACAGGACTGTTATATGCCTTTAACCTTACTCGTTAAACCTTTTCTAAACCCTCTTATTGGTTACACCTTACCTACTGGTTCTTCTTCTGATACTTAGTTGCACCACTCTTCTCAGTTTGATCTTCACTCTATTTTCTCAAGCAAACTTATTTCTCACAAATGGCATCAATTCTTTGATCTTCAATCTATGTATTTATGCGTGAAATTTCCCACCAAAGAACACATTCAAATGTTGGCATTTTTAGGGTTTTCTCTACTGACTTCAATCATATCAGATCACATCAAATCTAACCTTTGAGATCACTAGCCTATGTCAAGACAACACTGCATTGCCATATCTCCTACCATTTGTACATGTTTTCTATTTTTGGCAATTACATCACTTATTTTTGTCAATCACCATTAATGTTCCAATAGTTTTCTTCTCCAGGTCAATAAGGAGATCAAATATCATGCATCGATCAGCACACAGGATTCATTCATTGATCTTCATCAAACCATAAACTTTTGCAACTCACTCATGATTTTTGTAGTCTTCATTTAATGTCAACTAACTCTTCAACTACCTCATTGAAGTACCCCTGATCAACTATTGTACCTTAGACACTTGGTTCATATGTGGTAGCCTTTGTCAACATCTAGCTCAGCTATCTCCACTTTGTCAGTGTAGAACTAGTCACTGACTAAACACTCAACCAGTCTATCTTGCTTACTGGTTTCCTTAACCTATTGGTTATCCTTCATGCCTACACTTTACTATTATATTGGTTGAATCACCTCAACCTAATCATCAAACTTGCCATTTCAATGTAGTTATCCAAGGTGACTCACTATTTTCATTTCATCTGCACTTTGTTGTAGACTGGTAATCCAGTTTACCAATTGACACTGGTCCTACCTACATATTGGTAGTCCATAGTCTTTCAACTGTCTCCAAGTGTCATACATCAATCTCCTCATGTGTCCTGGATGAAAAACATACCCATTGACTACACATCTCCTAGTATACCAGTGATCATGATCTTCTCTATTGACTTTTGTTGACTTTCACTTTCTTACAGGTAGATGTTGCTTCTCATGGTTACCAATAAATCACCTTACTCATTTGTCAGCATATTGATTTCCTATACCCATTGACATCAATGACAATACAATGCCAACATGTAGTTCACAAATTTATTAAGTTGTTTTTTAACCACCGGATGCGAATATCTGAAACAAAAGTGTAGAAACATAATCTAATTAAACATGAAACCATAACAACAAAATTTTTATGTGAAAACCCAAAAGGGAAAACCCATGGTGGGATTTGAACCCACAATATTATTATACTATGGTCAATAGTAGAACAATATTACAAAAGTGAAATGCATTTACATTCAAGCAAACTGCCTAGAGCTCACTGCTCAAATACATAATTTGGCTACGACCCCAAAGGACTCGATGTCCTAAAGATGTGATATATAATAAAATGCAATGTCTAAACTAGAGTATATCATCTACAAATGCCAGAAATTAGTTCTAGTTAGGCTCAAGAATGATCCATTGTCACTACTCAGAAAAACTGCTCTATTATGCTCTGCTACCATGTATTGAAGATTATGAACACTTAAGATACGTATGTGAAACTGCACTCAATCACTTCCAACACAATCTCACATACATACCACCATACAAAATGATCATCCAAGTTGGTCTTATATATCCTCACCACCAAAATAGATCTCCAAATACTCAACTTCTCAAAATAGAAAAATGTGAAATGTGTAGACTCATGTTGGCTCAATCCTTTTACAAATCCTTATTCTGTACCTAAAAAATATTATCACCAGCTTCCAATAAGTTGGCCCAACCACCTCAAGGAATCTGGACCACACTCTACACCATAAAACATGAAGATAACCTTGTTCTTCCTATAATATCTGTTAGGACCCAAAGGCAACTGAGACGGGGGGGTGAATCAGTTGTTTCTTAATTTCAACCCAAATATAGCTTAACCAAACTAAATGCATAATACTGGTAAACTAAACTTTGTGTTGGTTAACATTTTAATTGTTAATTATGATACCGGTAAAGTTTAATGCATCAAACAAAAAGACAAATAACATCCACAACATATGACATGAATATTTGCACATGGAAACCCTGTAAGTGGAAAAACCACGGTGGGAAACCTTACCCACAATCAGATGATACTACTGCAGATAGTATGTGTGTACAATATGGGGACTGCACATGTAGAAAGGCCAACTGCCTAGAGCTCACTGCTCAGCCATAAAATGGGAGTCACACTGACTACAATTGGATGGTTAAATCCAATGATAATGTACTACTTAAAATAGCATTTTCATATGCTGGATTCAGTACCAGTTAAGCTCTGATTTTCCTTGAAAACCTTCCTTGAGTCTTTAAATGATGTTTGCATGTATAGCTCTTCTTATATTCATATATACCAAAATACCTTATGCTCTACCACTTATTACATTCCCATATCAATCTCACAAATGAGATCTTACATATATACCAAAACCTAAGACCAAATGTGTAGGTCATCTTACTAAGAATATTACAATAAAATCAATTACAAATGAATCAATATGCAATGCATCATGTTGGCTCAATGCATTTACAATAATAAAAAATCATCTCTATAACGTGTTGTGCTAATCTGGAATAGATAACACTTGCTGGTCCATAACCTAGACCTATTTGTCAGTAACAACAAATATGCAAACTCGATTAGACCAATAACCAAACCACCAAAACAAAGTTTCCAAACAATGTCTTCAACATAACCAAGTAATCTCCAAGTTATCCTTAGTGATGATGAACAATATAACCTGTTGGTGAACTAGATACTGGTGACTATGCATTTTACCTTTATATCCTTCAACATTTGCTTAATCCATAATACCTAGGTACAATTAGTTGTTGTTACAACATATTCTGATTCTGTTGTTGATAAAGATGTGCAACTATGTTTCTTTCTCAACCATGAAATCAATCTACTACCAAGAAAAAATGCTCTGCTGGTGGTGCTTTTTTTGTCATCTACATCTCCTACCCAATTTGCATCTGTGTATGCACATAAATCAAAATTTTCATCTTTAGGATACCATAAACCAAGATTTGTTGTGCCTTGTAGATACCGGAAAATCCTTTTCACTGCTGATTCATGATTTTCTTTAGGATTACTCTAAAATCTTGAAACAATACATACTACATTCATAATATCAGGTCTTGTTTGTGTCAAATATCATAAACCTCCAATCATAGACTTGTATCTTGTCAGATTAACGGGTGTTGATTCATCCTTCAATGATAGTTTATCAGTTGTAGTCATAGGTGTAATTACCGGTTTAGATTTTTCCATGCCAAATTTCTTAGGTAATTCCTTCAAGTAATTTGATTGATTTATGAATATACCTTTATCAGTTTGTAAAATATGCAATCCTAAAAAGAATTTTATCTCCCCAATCATAGACATTTCAAATTCTTTTTGCATCTTATTAGATAAGTCTTTACACAATCCATCTTCTTCTCCAAAATCATATCATCAACAAAAACTTCTATAACCAAGATGTCATCATTAGTCAGTTTATAATATAAGTTATTGTCAGCATTACCTTTAGTGTAACCAAGCTTCAAAAGATTGCTTTAATCCATATAAAGCTTTCCTTAACCTACAAACCATATCTTTGTCATTTGTCACTGAAAATCCATCGGGTTGTTCAATGTAAACTTCCTCTTCAAGACTACCATTCAGAAATGCACATTTAACATCCATTTGATATACTTTATAGTTCTTTTGTGCTGCAAAAGCTAAGAATAGTCTGACTACCTCAATTCTAGCTACCGGTGCAAAGGTTTCATTATAATCAATTCCTTCTTTCTATGAATATCCCTTACACACTAATCTTTCTTTGTTTCTGATTACTTTACCATCTTCATTAAGTTTATTTTTGAATACCCATTTAGTTCCAATTACATTTGTGTTTTTAGGCCGGGGAACCAATGTCCATGTGTTATTATTCTTTTCAATTTGTTCCAATTAATCTTCCATAGCTTTAATCCAATGTTTATCTTCACATGCCTCAATAATAGTTGTCAGTTTAATTCGATAAATTAAACATACCTCTTCATTTTCCAGTCTTCCTCTAGTCATAACAACTTGATACTTATTCCCAATTATCTAACTTTCAGAGTGATTCAATCTTACATACCTGGGTGTATTTACTTGTTTTTATTCTTCAGTCACTATGAAATTCTCAGATGATTTTGGCATGACTGGATCAACATTCTGTATCAGTTTACTCATTGTAGGTTCATTTGATATTATCTCTATATCTGGTGTAGAGTCCATTGACCTTGAATTACCTCTAAACTATTCATCAATCTTCAAATTTGCACTCTCAATGATTTTATGTAATCTTTTATTAAAACATCTATATGCCTTTCTCTTAGATTAATAACCAAGAAATATTCCTTCATCACTTCTAGGATCAAATTTTCCAATATACTCATCTCTCCTAATATAACATTTACTTCCAAATATTCTGAAATATTTAAGAGTAGGAGTATTACCAAACCATAGTTCATGAGGGGTCTTACCAGTTTCACCTTTGATGTGAACTTTGTTGAATGTGTAAACCATTGTATTCACTACTTCTCTCCAATATACATGAGGTAGATTTGCTTTTGATATCATACTTCTAGGTGCATCCAGAATAGTTCTATTTTTTCTTTCCACAACTCCATTTTGTTGGGTTGTCCGAGGTGCTGATAGTTGTCTCCTAATTCTATTCACTTCATAGAATGTATTAAATTATTTTGATGTGAATTAACCTCCTTGATCTGATCTCAAACATTTGATTTTCTTATTGGTTTCATTCTCTACCATCACCTTGAATAATTTGAATTTCCCAAAAGCTTATGATTTCTCCCTGAGAAAAGTAACCCAACACATTCTAGAATAATCATCAATGATTAACATAAAATATTTATCTCCTTGTAAACTTCTAGTTCTTGCTGGACCACATAAATCAGTGTGAATTAAGTCAAGAACATTATTGGATTTTTTTGGAATACTTTTAAAAGTTGCTCTAACTTGCTTTCCAAATTGACATTCCTTACATACCGGATTGTGAGGTTTAACAATCTTAGGTAAATCCTTTACTGCCTTAGTTGTACTGATTTTCACAATGCAATCAAAATTAACATGACAAAGTCTCTTATGCCGTAACCAACTTTCATGAAAGATATTACCTCTAGTTTGATTACCGGTTGCAATTTCCAAGCCAGTTCTATTCATGATTTTGCATTTACCATTCTTGAATTGTAACTAAAACCCTTTTCAACTAATTGACCAACACTCAATAGATTATGCTTCAAACCTTCAACATAGTAAACATTATCAGTCTTATGCTTACCATCAAAAGATATAGTGCCTTTTCCTTTGATCAAACAAGCTTTATCATCCCCAAATCTTACTAGACCTCCATTGTATTCCTGAAAAGTTAAGAATTTACTTTTATCACCAGTCATATGATGCAAACATCCAGAATCAATGATCCATTCATCCTTTTATTCAATTTTAGCTGATAAGGCCTGCTCTACCAGTTCAACAGTAGGTGTTGGTTGATCTTCTATTATAGCAACAAAATCCCATCCATTGCCTGTCGGTTCCTCATCAGAATCATTAGTAACTCCTTCATCAGCATAGTAACATGATTTGTCTCTATTCTTCTTAAATTTGTATCTCTGATATTTAGGGTTAGGCTTGTATGCTCTTTTAGCTTCTTCTTTCAATCTTGCATGTCTATCAGGACACCTAGATTCCATATGACCAATTTTATTGCAATTAAAACATTTAAATGGTGCTTTACCTTCATACTTACTTCTAACTGGTCCTTTAGGCATTTTCCTTGCAAATAGCGCTTCAAGTTCTTCCAGTTCTTCATTCTCCCTTCTGATGTCTTCAAGTTCTCTTGCATAAAGTGCTTTCCAATCAGATTTTTCAGATGATGATGATGATGTTGTAGATGATGATGATGCCTTGAAAGCTAAATCTATCTTAATTGTAGCAACAGGACCAAATTCCTCATGTTCAAAAGCTAAAATTTTTCCAACCAGAGTATCTCTAGATACTGATGCATTAGGCATTGTTCTCAATTCATTGATAGCAATTACTTTCATTTTATATGCTGGTGGAAATTCTCTTAAAACTTTAGAAACAATTTCATCTTCACTTAAGGATCCTCCATAACATTGTATACCCAAAACAATTTCATTTACTCTTTCCATAAAAGGATAAATCTTTTCATCTTCTTCCATTTTTAGATTTTCATACCTGACCCAGAAGCATTCCAGTTTTGCAATTTTGACTCTGGTATCACCTTCATTCAATGTTTCCAATTTGTCCCAAATAGCTTTGGTAGTAGATCGGTCTGATAATCCCATGATTTGTTGATCTTACAATGCGCTAAAAAGTGCTTCTCTTGCTTTGTAGTCATTCTCCTAATCTTTAGCCAAGGTTGGTGGATTTGGTTGAATTTGAGTAGGACCAACATAGCCATTCTTTGTAACATCCCATATGTCTTTTCCAATACAATTCAGATGTGTCTTCATTCTGATCTTCCATATACCATAGTTAGTTCCATCAAGTTTTGGACTGTCCTTCCTGAAATAGTTAGTTGCCATAGAATCTCCCCAAGTTGTTAAACTTCTGCAAAAAGAGGATTAGGCTCTGATGCCAATTGTTAGGACCCGGAGGCAACTGAGAGGGGGGGCTGAATCAGTTGTTTGTTAATTTCAACCCAAATATAACTTAACCAAACTTAATGCATAATACCGATAAACCAAACTTTGTGTCAATTAATAGTTTAACAATTAAATACAATACCGGTAAAGTTTAATGATGAATACTAAGAGGGCGGGTGAATTAGTATACCAAAAAATACTAAACTCAAATACTTAAACAGTCTAGTAGTAAACTGGTAAAACAATTTTACTAACAAACCGGTTAACACAAATGCAAACCAAATAGAAAATAAGGCATTCACCCACAGAAGCACAATCACCATAACACAAGAGATTTTGATGTGGAAACCCAAATGGGAAAAACCATAGTGAGATGAAACTCACAAGTAACTATCTGCAGAATAGTAAGCAGACCAGTTAAGGTCATACAATGTTCTTCACCAGAATAGATCCTATTAGGAATCTCAATCTCTATTAGGAGATAAGTCTGATCAAGGACTACCTTGTGAGAGGATTTCAGATCCACAGATGTGAACCACCTTGTTAGAGGATTTACAAAGGCTTTTCTAGGCCTACTCGGTTAAGGGTTTCAGACTTGTCGAAGATTTGAGTAATCAACAAGTGAATGATCTAATAGATAGCACAGTCAGCTTGATTAGATCCATGATAGCTCATTGCTAATGCATTTCAGCATTACTTCAATCTTCAAAATCTCCACCCTCTATTACTTCACATAGAGTTTCTCTTCTCTACTATGGTCACAAAAACTCTTGCAATATTAAAAACCCTAACAACAACTAAAACCCTAGACATGATGTCCTTATAAAGGAATCCGACTTCATGTTGGTCCGACAGAATTACATTGCAAGTTCCTAGGTTCAGTGCATCTAGAAACATTTGGTAATGTGGCACAAAATCACCATCAAAGTGTCGGTGGATAGTAACTCATCACAAAAATACTGGTTGGTAACTCATCATAGAGTATTACCAGTTCATACAACTTTGCCGATTACCAGTTGGTAACTCATCACAGAGTAATACCGGTTCAAATATAAAACCGATTACTGGTTGACAAGAATGAAGACTAGAAAAATGATAACTACCGCTTTAGTTCCTTCACTCTGCTTGAGATCAGTAAACACTTTTTACAAAACACTGATAGTCTAAAGACTATAATACATGATACCAGTTGAGCATACCTCATACATACAAATAGTGATCTCAAAACAAGTATGTGTCCATCAATGACAATCACAACATAATCATCAAAAATGCCAACAATCTCCCCCTTTGGCATTGATGGCAACACTTAGGAAAATTTTGACATCTAGGTGTTTTATAGCAAAAATATGCCATAATCAAAATTGCTCCCCCTAAGCATATACACTATCCCTTTTACAAAAAATACAATGTATACTACTCCCTTACAGAATACTACTCCCCCTTTGCCAACAATGACAAAGTACAGCTGAATAACCCCTATTTCCATTAGCATTAAAATAATAAGTGTTTATGACAATAAAGAGTGAAACTTGTCAAAAACTGATTTAAAGCCCTGCATAAATGTTTTCATTGATAAGGACCATGACTCAAGCAATGAGGTAGCAACCTCACTCTCTGTTTGCATCTGGGATACCTATTCCTCCATGGTGTCCATGGTACTCATCTCTTGAGTGACCATTAAAGCATCTAGATTGAGATAGCATTTCTGAAGTATTTGCAGTCTTGGTAGTAGAACTAGTTGAAGTTCCTACAAATCTTTGGTTTGGTTGCTAATCTCTACCTCTATTCTTGTAGTTTGGAGTCGAAACTGGTGAACAGTTTGCCCATAGGTGGTTAAGGAATAATACGGCATCTTGAAGGTGCTTATGAATGACTGCAAGTCAGATTGTAATTTGTTTTTCTGAGCAAGCACATCATCACATAATAGATGGAGTTGGCATTTCTTACTGAGGAGTGGATTCCCCTCATCCAGAGAATCTCTTATGTCTTTTTGTGCTTTCTGTAGTTTGGACCAGAGCTCATTTAACTTCTTCACCAAGGCAGTGTTCAGAGCCTTTTTGATGCTTCTTTTGCGCATTGGCTTCAGCAACCTCTTCTAGGCCTTGCACCTAGTCTTCTACAACTGTGCATAGGAGTTTCAATTGAGCTAGAGATGAATCGGTACTTGGGAGATTGGTACCAGGAATCAAACTGGTAAGGGTCTCCACCATAGTTTGAATAACATCTTGCTCCTTTTTCCTTCTTAGCACTTCCAGTCACTCTTGGGAAAGCTTAATGCTTTGTAGTAGCTTTGATTCATTTGTAGATTGGAGGTCAATGGGACTGGTAATGTCAGCCGATTTGGCTTGACTACCGGTCGCCTTTGGGGTCTCCACCTGTGTGCTCTATGTTGCTTCCTCCTTCTCTTTGGCTCTTAGTTTGTCCTCTTCTGCCTTCTTTTGCTCCTCTACTTCTTTTTGTCTTTTCTCTTCTTCCTTCTTCCTCTCTTCTTCTTTCCACTTCTCTTCTTCTTCATCCTTTTTCTTTTTCTCCTCTTCCTACTTCCTCTTCTCTTCTTCTTTTCTCTTCTCCTCTTCCTGTTTCTTTTCTTCTTCCTTCTGTTTCTCTTCTTCTTTCTTTTCCTCTTCCTTCCTCTTCTTCTCTTCCTCTTATTTATTATTCTCCTCTTCTTTTCTCTTCGCTTCTTCTTTTCTCTTCTCTTCTTCTTGTTGTGTCTTCTCTTCTTTTGCCTATTTCCTCTTTTCTTCTTGATTCTTTTTCCTTTTCTCCACTTGCTCCTTGTCAGCCTTTTCTTTATCCCGTTTCTCCTATCTTGCCACTTCTGTTGGTGTATTAGGAGTAACATTTTCACTATTCAAGGCATCAACATCAATAGGGTCCATTTGATCAGTGACCGGTTCTCCTTCACTGTCATATACCTCATCCGGTTTATTGATTTCCAGTTCTTGCTCAGCTTTCCTGTTTGCTTTAGCCACTTGGTGCAACCTTAGAGTGGATTGAGCAAGGGAGTGGGTATCTTTAACCACTTCAGGGACTTTTCCTTCTAGTAACAAGAATCTCCTTCTTCTCATGAAGAAGAGGCCTTTATATTTTTCCACAACTTCATAAAGTTCTAAATTAGGGACATTAGGAAAATATTAAGCAAATACTTCCTCTCTTATTTCCTGTTCCTTCTCTATGGCAATGTGCCATTTGTTATCTAAAGAATTATACAAAGAATCAGGTGTCTGAGATCTAATTTTTGATGGCCACCTGTCATTAATACATAAATATTTAATGACTTCCTATTCAACTTCTTCCTTTTCATTATCATTAAAATCATCAAAGCATTCTTTCAAATTGCCAAGCACTTTTCTTCTTATGTTCTTGATAGTCCTTTGATAATGTGTCAATGGTTTGTAAGAGGAAATATCAATATTTACTGATGTTGATGTTGTCAGTTCATTGCTGGTTGTCTTTGTCTTCTTCCTTGTTTGCCTAGTCTTCTTAGGTTGTTCTTCAGATATAGTGTCCTCTGAGTCCGGTGTGTTTCCTTTTGTCTTCCACTTTCTCTCAAATACTTTGGCGGGCGCAACTTCCGGTTTCTTCTTAGCTGGTGACCGCTTGGTCACTTTAGGACTTGCTGAAGTAACTGGTGTCAATACAGATGGCACTTCCTTTCCCTTCTTTACTGAGGGTTCTTTTCCTTTCTTCACTAAAGGTTTTTCAACCTGTGTAACCCTTTCCAAATAGGTGTCTGTTCTCTTCCCTTTTGGATCAAGAGGCGAAGCGAGTAGGGTAGAGGCATACCCATCTAGCATGTCATACATCACCTCATATCCCATGGGTTCCACTTCTTCCTGTCTAGGCTCAACTACCTCCATTATGCACTCATCTACTCTAATGGTAAAGCAGATATCTTCTTCATACTTCTTGACAATAACACTCGATATTCTCACCCTTTGGCTCATCTTGCATCTAAACTCATCAAAGTACTTGTTCACTACTTCAGAGTGACCGGTTAAGGTCATACAATGTTTTTCACCAGAACAGATCCTATTAGGAATCTCAATCTCTATTAGGAGATAAGTCTGATCAAGGACTACCTTGTGAGAGGTTTTTAGATCAATGGATGTGAACCACCTTGTTAGAGGATTTACAAAGGCTTTTCTAGGCCTACACAATTAAGGGTTTTAGACTTGTCGAAGATGTGAGTAATCAACAAGTGAATGATCTAATAGATAGCATAGTCAGCTTGATTAGATCCATGATAGCTCATTTCTAATGCATTTTAGCATTACTTCAATCTTCAAAATCTCCACCCTCTGTTACTTCACATAGACTTTCTCTTCTCTACTATGATCCCAAAAACTCTTGCAATATTAAAAACCCTAACAACAACTAAAACCCTAGACATGATGTCCTTATAAAGGAATATGATTTCATATTGGTCCAATAGAATTACATTGCAAGTTCCTAGGTTCAATGCATCTAGACACATTTGGTAACGTGACACAAAATCGCCATCAAAGTGTCAGTGGATAGTAACTCATCACAGAGTATTACTGGTTCATACAACTTTGTCGATTACCGATTGGTAACTCATCATAGAGTAATACCGGTTCAAGTATAAAACCGATTACTGGTTGACAAGAATGAAGACTAGAAAAATGATAACTACCACTTTAGTTCCTTCACTCTGCTTGAGATCCTTGAATAGCTTGAGGTCTACATACCACTTGGGTCTTCATGCTGCTTGAGATCGGTAAATACTTTCTGCAGAACATCGATAGTCTAAAGACTATAATACATGATACTGATTTGGAACAAATACCGGTTGAGCATACCTCATACATACAAAAAGTGATCTCAAAGCAAGTGTGTGTCCATCAATGACAATCACAACATAATCATAAAAAATTCCAACATTTAATGCATCAAACAGAGAGACAAATAACATCCACAAAACATGACACAGATATTTGTAAGTGGAAACCCTGTAAGGGGAAAAACCACGGTGGGAAACCTTACCCACAATCAGATGATACTACTGCAGATAGTATGTGTGTACAATATGGGGTCTGGACATGTAGAAAGGCCAACTGCTTAGAGCTCACTGCATCTAATGTTGGAAATTGACACTCAATTTGTTGGTTTCACTATGTTGTCATTGATGGCAACATGGTATTGTGTTCCAACTTCATGTTTCGGTTCAGTTGTGTATCGGCAAGTACTTCATAGATACTACACCGGCACTGAAAGGACAAAAGGATTTCTTTGGTTACCAGCAATGTAGGCCGACATGGTTTAGAATATGATTATCGGTATTGAAGGTTGTAATATCTTGGATCCGGCATCAGAAATTTATTTTTATATTCATGTATTTATTTTATATAGCCGACATATAATTTGACATTGTAATCATCTTTTTATGCTGACATAAGGCATGAAAATTGCATAGGGTATATAGCTCAGTTGGATTAGATCATTTTTTATATAGGAGATTATGGATATGCGAATGTAATATAATGCGAAATATATCAGAGAGATTATATATGTGAGGATATTTATGTAAGGTTTATTCTGGTAAAAGGTTTAGGGTTTCAGACCAGAACAGATAGAGCTTAAACTGGAATTGTATTCAGGCATAGAAGATGATATCTTAGTAGTACATCACTTCTTCAGATTGTAGTCTGTATTTTTATGTAGTCAGTGAGACTCCTTTTTATGATTGAGTAGTGTGCTCTAGGCTATAAGCCTTCCTGCAAGTTCAGGCCCCTCATATTTTGTAATATCTCTTCATATGGCCACTGAATTGATATTGTGGGTCACAAATCTCACCGTGGTTTTTCCTCTTTGAGGTTTTTCACATAAAATTTTGTGTGTTATGATTCTCATTTATGTGATTGACTTATTGGTTGTTTTACTTCTTTCAATTTTGTATGTACTGATATACTGATTGGTGTATGAATGTTTTATTAAGGCTAAAATTGATCATTCCGATATAACATTGATTCACCCCCCCTCCCCCCCTCTCAGTGTTATTGGATTCCAACAATTGGAATCAGAGCCTTGTGCCTCGGAGGAGGTTCAACAACTTGAGGAATATCCTGTATCCGGAATCCATGGACATGGCCTTAGAGAAGCAACTTCAGATGACACTTGAAGATTATGATGTCGAAAGGTTGAAGAATTTAAAGATACAAGATGAATTGAATTCTGCTAAGGAATTCATTCTTGTCCTAAAAGAGAGGTTATCTTTTGTTCAGGCTAGGAGAAAGGAACTTTTGCAAAGTCAGGATGATGAAGAGAAAGATGTACTTAAGGAACAATGTCAGAAATTGAGTCAGGAGAACATGGTTATGAAAAATGAAATGCAAGTTATAACTATGAGGATGTCAAAGGAGATTGAGGACCAGAAGAAAAAGGAAGAAAATCTTATTGTATCCCTGAAGAAAAAATTTGAATAATGTGGGAGGTTGGTTCATGAGAATGATATGTTGAGAACTGGTTTAGCACAATCCCAGAGTAATGAACAAGATCTTGAGAGACAAATGATAATTTTGAGAGAATATTTAACTACTGCAAGTGAGTATAAAGAAAAATTCAAGATTGGTTCAACACAAATAGATGAGTTGTTGAAGAGACAAAGGCAGATTAGAGATTTTGGTGGACTTGGATTTGAGCAATGACAGAGTTCTGGTATTGCTAATGAAGATCAAAACCATAAGGAACTGATAAGGCAATTTAATGCTTATAAATTCAATGGTAGATGTTTTGTTTGCAATAGATTTGGTCACATGGCTAGACAATGTAGAAACAAAGCAAATCAGAACCCTGATTCTTCTCCTGATAAATGTTCTAAATGCAATAAGTATGGTCATAAGACAAAAGATTGCAGAATGAATGTTAAATTCTATGCATGTGGAAATTTTGGACATATGGCTAATCAGTGCAGGTCAAGCAATTTTAGCAGTTTTAGCAAAGCATTTCAAAGGAACAATGTTACATGTTATGCATGTAATGTGGTTGGACATATTGCTAAATTTTGTAGAAGCAAAAATCTACTAGTTAGTAATGGAGGATCAAGTGAGAAAGGGAAAGAGAAGGTTAGTGAAATCTGGCAAGATCATACTCAGAGATGGGTTAGGAAGACTGAAGAACAACGATCGGATGGAAATCCATCGATTACTTATCCGATAGAAGAGGTTTCTCCTACACTAGTAGGTAGCTCATCCAGTAACTGAGGCAGATGCCTTAGGGGTATGAAAAATTCATGAAGATGCTACATATGCCCCGGGAAGAGGTTCTAGAAGATGTTCCAAACATTGGCAATTCTTATCCGGCATGGATATGTTTTGTTCAAGATCCGGTATCTTTCACTGGTAGTCATTTATGTCAATGGAAGATTAGGGTTTTTCATGGAGGTTAAAATGTCATATTCACTTCATTATTGATCATCTTGCATTCAGAGTGATTTCAAAGTGATCAAGAGTGACTAAGAGAGATCAAGGCATTTCAGAGCAATCAGATTTCTACTTGAGTGATTTCATTGGTGATTGGAATAATTTGTTAAGGGTTTTCACTAAGAGAGATCACAAGGTATTTATCTTTCAACATGGAAGTGGGGTCATCTTATATTCCTATATTTGTTTCAAATCTAACTGTGGTAGAGGTCAAGGACTTCCCCAAGCCAATTTTCAAGTGGTATCCACATGTGGCTACCCTAGAAAATTTGGTTGGAGCATTTTCCTGTGTTCCGGAGGGAGTTGTCTATGTTGAGAATGTTAGGGCATACATACACTCTCATATTGAGGTCTTGGGAACATTATAAATTAAGGGAATGTATATGAGCGAGCTGATGGGAGAATTTAGAAATATCAAACTGACATACAAACACATTGAAGACTTAGGGTTTACCGACATTCTGGAAATTCCAAAATTTGAAGATGAGATAATTAGGTATGTTTTGAGTAGAGTACATGGGGAGTTTATCTGGTTAGATAGACCTTACAAGATCACTGAGGAATTCATCAGGGTAATCACTAGTTTACCATCAGTTGGGCAACATCTAGATAAGAAGGTTTCAAATGATTTCTTGAACAAGATCACCAGTGTGATATCTGATAGGAGATCAATGAGGATAAGCACTATTATCAACATGGACAACATATTCAGTAGCATGATCATCGGGTATAAGGTAACTCAGTCAAACCAACTGAATTCTTTTTCTAGTCCATGCATTTTGGCTGCATACAAAATGATGAGAGAAAATATGAAATTGGATCTATATGGTTGGATGTTAGATGAGTTATTAATAAACCTAGGAAAGATTAAGGGAGAAAAGAAGGGAACCTTCTGGTATGGCAACTTGATAGTCTGTTTAATGTTATTTTTCATGAATGATACACCAGGTTTTGGTAAAAGGCAATGGGCATTTAACATTCTAGTAGGGAGACAATTGAAATAGTCAATTGTTGCTTTAGGAAGTCAGAGAGATGATAAAGTTTGGGGATATTTCAAGGGATTTCAGAAATCTATGAAGTCTAGGGTAAGGGTTCCTAAGCATATTGTAGAAAAATATTCAACTGACATATGCTTCATGGTGAAGAAGGATGAAACACTTATGGAAGTAGTTAAGCCTCGAAAGATTTGGATTAAGTAAATAGGCTATGAAGTGGATGCATTGATTCTTGATAATTATGCAAAAATGTTGATTGTTGCACCTATAGATGAGGCACAGAAGCCCTGTAGGACTACACAACAGAAGTCACATGAGGTTGAAATAGAGTTCAATGAGACATAGACAAAGAATTAGGAAGGAAAGGCTAGCAAATTTGTTGAGAAGATCTCACAAGATATCAAAGCATTGATTGATGCAGTCTCGAAGAAAGGAAGGAAGAGGAAGAATCTAGAAGTACACATTGAACCTGTTACTACAGAGTCTGAATCTGAGGATGACACACCCTTGGCATTCAAGAGGGTTGTAAGGAAGAAAATAGAGGAAACAAAAGTAGAAGCTAAAAATAAACCAGTTAGGAAGGTCACACTCAAAATACCGACATAGAAGCAAGCACCAAATGCAACACCTTCAGCTGCATCTGGTACTGCAAAGAGAAAGAAGAAGAATGAAACTAATACAGCTATTCAATCTAGTAATGTTCCACCTAAAACTTTTGTAGAATTAATAGATGAAATCACTAAGGATGGTATATTAAAGAATGTACAATTTTATTACTAAGAATTAGAGGATGATGAGCAAAGAGAGGTAGAGGAAGAAGTCTTATTATATTTGGATATTTATAAGAAAGCCTTAATATAAATTGAAAATCAAATACCGGTTGAATTGTATAATATGTTAGATGCTAGAAGACTGACAGTTATACAAGAAGATAAGCATATTAAAATTCAAGATTTATTATCTGTTTGTGTTACTATTGCCCCAGAGGAAATGGAAAGGAAATGGAGGTGGCAGATAGAAAAGCATTTAATAGCAAACATAGAATAACTAGTCTGATGCTAGGAAGGGTAAATGAAATAATAAAGTAAACTCAAAACACCTGGGTCAAGTTCTTTGAAGAGAACAGAGGATTCTTTACTTCACTAAAATCAAAGACAGACACTGTAGACACCCCAATTGTGATGAATAATGATGAACAGAAGATACCCTAATTGGTACTGAGAGGGGGGGGCTGAATCAATACAGACAAAAATGTTCTCAACAACTTATCAAGTTAAAGCAATACCAACTGATTGTCATCATTACTGAATTTAACCATGGCAGTATAGGAGTTGAGAAAATACAACACCACAAGAGCCCAAATAATCTTTGCAAGCTGAAAAACCTATTACAAGGAGAAGCAATGAAGCAAAATCATAGAAGGAAAGAATACACAGAAAATATGCTCAAAAAGAGAGAGCTCAATATTCTCCAAAAAAAAAATGTATTGTCAATAATAATCCTTCTTCATCATAATACAATGAAAAGAAAGAACTCAACCTTTAAAAGGTAAAGAAACCCTAAAAAGGGAAAACCTAGGTTTGCACATAATAATTAATTAAAATAATTAATTATATGCACCTAATGTTAGCTTAAGTGTAAAAAGATAATTGGAAACTTAAAGAATTAAACAAATATTGTTTAATTAATCAAGTAAAGACCCAATTACTCTAACACCCCCCCTTAGGCTAGACTTAGGGAGAAGCTAAAACCTAGAACAGCTACTGAAAACATGAAAGATGGGTCCCAACAAGGCCTGATCAGGTACCCAAATACAATGAAATCTCTATGAACTAGAGAAATAGAGAAAACCATGTGGGAAAAAAACTCTACTCCAAAAAGAGATGGAAAAGAATACCACTAAAGCATGAAATAAATGCAAACACTGTCTCTGAGAAGCTGTTGATCTGAAGAACCTCCACTGAAATAGAAAATGACCAAGTAGAGAAGACTATAATATGTATGACTGCCCTCAAATGACACTACTCGAATCAGAAGGCAAACAAGGCAAATAATTGCAATCGAAGATACAGATGGCATAAGACACCAAATCCTGAAGAGCTGATCAATCGAACCATGGAAGCATTAGAACCAACAGGATAAACCTCCCCATAATGTGGAAAAGGGAGAGGGATAGGTACACTGAAAAGAATGGCCAACAAGAACTACATGATGAAGAACTAGGAACATCAAAGGTGCTAAGAAAAGTACATGGTGTCGTGGAAGGAACACTCACTTGACACATAGCATGAGGGGAATGTCCTAGAAGGAACACTCATTGGACAAAGGCAAAAGGCAAACAAGGCAAACATCAACCCCCTCATGGTACTTTATGAATAGTGCATGTACAACAAGACACATGATGTGCAAGATCTCAAGTAAACAATGCATAATGGCACTTTATCTCAGTGTGTTTGCATAAATACAAGCTACAATGATAACAAGATTGGAAATAAAAATGAGAACCAAAATAGAGACATCCTACCCAGAGAAGAGATCCCAGGACCTAAAACAACCAAGATATCCACCAGAGTGCTGAAAAGAAAAAAATTGAATAAAATATGTATGGAGTAGAATCTAGAAATAAAACTTAGATGGCTAGAAAGTAAACAGCACACGCTTTCTGAAAATATAAAGTTTTCAAAAAATTGAGGTCGAATGTTCATTCTACGTCTCCCGGAGTGCAAAAATAAGACCTCACTTTGACTGGAAAAAACATAGTCAAATAGAAAAATTGGAAAAAATTACTAACATGACGAGGTCCAACTCGGAACCAGCTTTCTCACGCCTATTCATTTTTAAAAAAATGACTCCGTATGTCCAAGATAGAGCCAAAAAACCAAACCCCCCCTGAAAAAGCCAAAAAAGGAGGTCTAGTGGCTCTTTGGTGGTCCAGTGGCCAGTGGGTGGTGGCCGGGTGGCCCCCCGATGGCTGGATGGCTGAGTTCAGGTGGCGCCCAAGGCTTGCGGTAGTTTTCGGTGGTGCAGCAGGCGGCGGGAGGTGGCCGGAGCGGTTCTTGGCGGTGCAGCAAGCGGTGGGAGGTGGCCAAAGCGGTTCCCGGTGGCGACAGCTGCAAGCAGTGATTTTCGGTGGGCGGTGGAGCTGGTTGGGTGGTTGGGTGGTGGAGGAGGCCGGACTGAGTGGGGAGGTTTCTAGCGGGTGGCAGCAGAGGCCACTGGGAAGCGGCGGCTGGTGGACGCAAGGAGGCCGATAGGGGACTGAGAGCTAGAAGGGGGCCAGAGACTAGAGGCGTGAGGCCCAAGACTTGCAACAACACAGCAACACAGTCACCCCATGGTACCTTGCGTACCATGGGGACCCCCCCCAAAAAAACTTTTTCCCCAAAATTTTTCTTAAAAGAAACAAAAAACCCCTTTTTTCGCTTTTTTTGAAAGAAATTTTTTTTTAAAAGTAAATTTCGGCCTGCATGCTGTAAAAAGGCAAAATATTTTTTTTTAAATTTTTTTTTCTCGATCTGCATGTGAGGGTCGTACGGCTTGGATCCAAGAAAAAAATACTCCCAGAGGCTCAAGAACCAAAATAGGTCAAATTTTATATGACCATAGGGGTTTTTGGGTCTTCTGAGCATGATGGTGAGGTTTGTTTAGGCCCAAAGTGCTCAAAAAAAGGTCAAACCCTAGGTGCATAAATACTTTCTGAAACCCTAGATCTGCTTCCAAAGCAAAATTCTCAAAACAAGAATAGGTAGCTGCAGATCTGAAGCTCTGATACCATATAGGAGTTGAGAAAATACAACACCACAGGAGCCCAAATAATCTCTGCAAGATGAAAAATATGTTACAAGGAGAAGCAACGAAGCAAAATCATAGAAGGAAAGAATACACAGAAAATATGCTCAAAAAGAGAGAGCTTAATATTCTCCAAAAAAAAAAGTATTGTCAATAATAATCCTTCTTCATCATAATACAATGAAAAGAAAGAACTCAACCTTTAAAAGGTCAAGAAACCCTAAAAAGGGAAAACCTAGGTTTGCACATAATAATTAATTAAAATAATTAATTATATGCACCTAATGTTAGCTTAAGTGTAAAAAGATAATTGAAAACTTAAAGAATTAAACAAATATTGTTTAATTAATCAAGTAAAGACCCAATTACTCTAATAGGCAGTATTGGTTAAACAGAGTAAGACATCAGACACTTGAAATGCATTCAATACTTGATAATAACTTCACCCATAAATGTATGCATGTGGTATACCAGTAATACCATAACCTATTAACTCTGCATGCATAATCTTTCAACCAAAGAATACATAATCATCACATGAAAAATGCATAACACAAAAAACACAGATTTTTCATGTGGAAACCCAAATGGGAAAAACCACGGTGGGGATGAATACCCACAAGCTTTTTTTGAACTCTTTTGAAGATCGCTCTGTTAGGAGCCTAGTCCAATTAAAGACTTTACAATAGGTTTTGCTAGGAACCGATCCTATTAGAGATCATCTGGTTAAGGGATGGCTATATACCCTGTTAAAGGTTACCTCGCTAGAGGATTTGAAGAACTCAATGATCTTGAGTCACCCAGTTAAAGGTTTTACAATAAGCTTGTTCTGATTAATTAGAAAAATTGGTTTTCAGGACTCGAAACCTTTAACATAGGAGATTAATAAAAGTCAACATAGAGTGTCCATAGCATAAAAAATACTTACAAAATGACTGGCAAAAAATCTAGTAAATAGAAACGATAGCTAAAGATAAAAATAGCAAAACAACAAAAACCAGGAAAACATTGCACAGTTAAAGAGTCTTCAGAAGGTGCTCCGCCTTAATCACTAACTGGTCATAGGAGGCTGCAACAACTTTGAGTTCATCCAGGTCCTTATTAGGCTTCTTCTCCTTATTTTTACCTGTGGTTCTTGTTCTGGGTCCTTGGACTTCTCATGTGCCTTCAGTGTCAGGGTCAATATCTAGGGTATCCTTCTCCTCATCCAACTTGCTGATGAGAGTTTTGGTATTGCCAGCAGAGACCTTCAGAATGTTTAAGCTTTTCTCTGCGATACTTTTGAGACATTCCTCAATTTTGTTGACTTTACTAACAGTTCCTGACATAGTTTGATCCATAGCATTAGCATTTTCTTTCCTTTCCAGTAGGTCTTTCTCATTTTTCTCAAATCTAGGGTTGAAGGAGTCTCTTATATTTTTAGCTTTAGCAATAGTATTTGTCAAATCCTCCATATAATCTACCATAGTCTTACCTTCCCCTATGTTGATAGTTTCCACAATCTGTATTTTGTGGATGAGTTTTTGGTTGTCATCCACAACTTTCTTGTAACTGGTGATTAACCATTCCATGGTGTCCATAAAACCTTTCATACCCTCAGGAGGAGGGTTTCAGGAGAGATCAATCTTACCGGAGTTGTCATGTTCCTTATTTGGGGTGTCACCAATAGTAGCTTTGTCATCAGCCCTTTGAACTTCTCCAGTGGTCACCTACTCCAAGTTCTAGTCAGCTTCTGGACTCTTTTTCTGCTTGTGATCCTCCAACTCCTTCACATTCTCATCCTTTCTCTTTCATTTATTTCTGGTCTCTATATGGACTTTAGTTTTCTTTTTCAGAGAACCCTGGGGTTTCTCCTTCTCTGAATCTTCAGAGACCTCCTCCAAGGAGGAGGAACTGATCTGGAGAATCTTGCCTTTAGTTTTCTTTCCTTTTGAGGAGGATGACCTAGTTTTCAAATATTTCCTCTTCTTACCTACTTCAACTTCCGAGTCATCCATACTCTCCTCAGACTCACTCGTTGGATCACTGTCAGAACCCTCATCCAAAGAGAAAATAGAGTCCAACCCATCCTCTTTAGACTTTGAAATAGAAGGTTGCGGGTGAGCTATCTGGTTAGCCTTCAGATCATCATAAACAAGAACCATTAAGCCTTGATGCATGGCAGTGTCCCCATAGGGTTCTCTTTATAGGCCTTAATGGTGGCATTCATAGAACATAATAGAAAATATGGAATGTTAACCTTCTCGTCATGCCTAAAATGATTTAGCAAAACAAAATGGTAGCCGTATACTTTAGTGAATCTACCTTCCAAAGTAATATAGTGCATTATGACAAAAAGGACCTTCCTCCATGGTTTAACAAAATCCCTAGGGGGATAGTAAGTTTTACTTAGCTTCACCAGGCATTTTTTCTCCTTT